>NC_056739.1:1973291947-1973591947 GCF_019279795.1 Protopterus annectens
TGTGTGTGTATATATATATATATATATATAGATATATATATATATATATATATATAGGGTTCATATTATAAGCACAAAAACTGAATCGCAAGAACACGTATTGAGCAACATGTAAAGAGCGAATATCCACAATATCGAATGTATGAACAGATACCGCCATAGGAAATTCTTCCTTTTGCTTTAATGGAGTGCAATCTCGGAGTTGGTATATTTAAGTAGGGGGGTGTGGGGGGCACAGGGGGGCTTGCCCCCTGTATACAACAGTTAGTGACAGTATTTGATTGTTGGTTTTGTCATGTTTGGGATTCGATGTTTTGGGCTTTCGCCCTTTCCGTGTTGCTCAATACGTGTTTGCGCTATTCAGTTTTCGTGCTTATAATATGAACCCTATATATATATATATATATATATATATATATATATATATATATATATAGCCATCTATACATATATATGTGCATGTGTGTATGTGTTTGTTAATTTATAGATATCTGCACTTCATGCATGTACATATACAAGCACACCTTTGTTAGGCTGTAGTGTAAAGTAGCAAGCAGAATAAAGTAGAGTTACTTGCGCACACAGTGTTTTCCCAAGTTAAACAACAAAAAGTATCAGCTGCACAGTTAAGTAAACTGAAATTAACTCACATTTTGGCCTGAAACATAACATTGTTCTTCACAACATTTAGTAATAGTGAGAGATGTCATATATATCAGAGCCAGGAAAAAAAAACAGCAGTTTTACAAACATAAACAAAACTTTTCATTCAAATTTTTTTTTTTTAGTAAACTGGAGTCATATTTCAGACTCAAGGAACACATTAGGCTTTAAACAATACCCCATGATTAATTAAAACATGGCAGACAAATATGGCTACTTGTGATTCACATAAGTATGACTTTTATCCAGTAGGAAATGGTTATGTGTCACGCATGAAGATGTAAAGGGTTTACCTCTTTCCTCAGAACTATTTATGCATATCTGGTTGTTGAGGCTCCCTGGCTTTTACTTTTGGATCGCTGTTTATTTTGTCGATGTACTTGATATCTCAGTGTTAGAATTTTGATTGACAGATAACAAGCTGCATAATTATGTTATTATTATATCTACAATAAAGTATCAACTCAGCAGCACACTAAAATTACTATGCCTGATGCTTGGGAGCCTTGCAACATCACAAAGATGATTTTTACTGTGTCCAGCTTCTGTCAACATGACAACCCTCTGAGCAGTTGAACAGCATATTAATATCTATGTTTATACTGCTACTGGGACGCGATAACATGGAGAGGTAAGAGAGGCTTCTGTTTTATTACACACTGTTGTTATACTTGTCATAACATGAGGTGTCCACCAATTATTATATTTCTTGACTTGCTCTACAAGCCTGGATACATTGCTGTTGGCTTCATTAGTATATTTACTTTTACTAGAGAAAAACCTTATACACTGATCATTATCTGCTTGTTCCTTGGTAGATCTGGGTTACATATTACCTTCTTTGTGGTGCTAAAAATGAATTAGTTCTGAATTCCAGACATAAAAATCAGAAACCACAAGAACTACGCACATGCATTGCATCTTGAACTAGCAGTCTAATACATTTGCCTGGCACAGTATTTTCAAAAGAACTTATGACAAAACGGCCTGTAAATGTGATACCTGCTGTGCTAATATCAACATCAACATTTTTTGATGCCATGTCAAGACATTTTGTACTAGCAACATAAATAGCAGTGTGTGGAAATAAAGGTACATTGGTGCAGCTTAAACTTGCCCCCCTCTGGCTGTACTCTCAACATATTTTCATAACATATTCCCATATAAATACTTTGCGTAATATCAGTGTTGACTGCAAAATCACTTAATATAATTAAATTCCACTGAGATTTGCAGACATCTCAAATTCTAGTTGAAAAACTCATAACAAGCTCAATAGTCCCACTTATAAATTGTTATATTTCAAAGTTATCTGATGTGACCTACATTCTGGTCACATGTTATTGATAAAATACCACAGCAATGGTTGTTGTTTGGTTTACAAAGAAATAAAAAACATGGAGTACCAGAAAAAGACTACAATTTGCCCCAATACTTGTGGTACTATGCTAAACTTTTACTGAAATTGATTTATTGGCATAGACTCTTTGTTATGCAAGGGTGCCTGCTAACTGACAGATAAGAACAATTTTAAACAAGAGAAGGTTAAGCAATCTGCTTTAAGAATCAAAACATAATCAACTACTTGTGACTTTCCTGTTTTAAAAGGAATCTCACAAAGTAGCATTGCAGCATAAATTCAAGGCAGTAGCTTCTCCATTTTGATGTAAAAATAATATCAGAATAACACTATGACATAAATTCAAGGCAGTCTTGCCATGTAATGGAAAATGCCTATTAGTAGTTGTTACATTTATTGAGTTGTTTACCAGCAGCTATATCATTTTGGAAGGCAGAGACATAAGTCAAGGCTGTATACAAACACACACACACACACACGTATGCAGCAGATTTATGTGTTCACATGCAAACACACTCACATAGGAACACATGCATGCATAGCATATACATGCACATACACACAAAAGCCTTTCTTTATATAGATAATATTCAATATATACTTTTGCAATATCATCTCTACCCACATAAATATCCTTATCAGTTGTAGACACTCTCTATTCAGCTTAAAGTAGAGTACATTGAAGTCCAAAGCATACCTACCATACAATAAACCATAACAACATCAGATTGGTTTCATACACTAAGTCAATAAAGCAAACAAGGAATGACATTTAACCAAATTATGACAGTAGTTTCGTTTACCTACCTAGTCATCACTTCCTTTTTCCAACCATCCTAATGAATATAGACTTACCATTGTATTTAGGAGGTTATTACACAGCATTTGATCTGTTGAAATGGATACCCCCTTTTCATAGTGCATTTTTTTTTCTTTATATGGAATACATGAAACAAGTATGCCTGGTCTACATATTATATTGGAAAACTTTAGCACTTGATATAGCCCTACTGTATTAATCAGAGCATATATTATTGTACATAATAATGACATAGTTAAAAATAATAAAAGTAATGTCCTTAAAAGGTATGTATAAGCCACTTTTGCAGCAAACTTCTTTAAATTTCACATTTTACAAATTATTTCAAAGAATATTAGAGGTGGTGATCTAATTAACTTTACAGAAGAAGTGGACTATAACTGGTTTACTGAATTACAAGCAAAGATAATTTGGTGATCTAATTGACTTTACAGAAGAAGTGGACTATAACTGGTTTACTGAATTCAAGCAAAGATAATTTCTGGTTTAAATAATTATATTCCTTTAAAGCCTGTCCGAACAAGAGAGGATTTAAACATTATTTCATTATTATGTTGTTTATAATTATACATTTAAACTTGGCATTAATGATGGTGGCATAATCAGGTAATTGGGAGCTTTAAATGTGCCTAATGACAGTTTAATTTAGATGACCCAAAGAAGCAGAAGTGAATACACTTTTGTATATGACAATTTTATTTATTAAAATTTCTCTCTCTCTACATCTTGTCTAGTATTTTATTGTTTCTTTCAATTCCTTTGCCCTCTGCTACATTTTATTAACAACATCTCATATTTATTGACTTTTTTATCTTCAAAACTAATGGTCTTGACTATTTTCTTAAAAAAACTTCTTGGGACAAAGACATAATGTGCTCTCTCCATTAAAATGCCCTAATGTGAGATACCAGTCTGGTTGATAATATTTGTCCTCATAAAGCTTATGCAGTCTGTTTCTTCCAGATTTTCAGGGACAGCTGTAAATCTCAGATTTTACCTCCTCATTCAATTTACCGAATCACCCATTTTCTGAATTTTTAATTTCCCTAAGTGTTTTTTTTTTTTCCGGCTTTTTGGAACTCGGCATTTTGAGTGCCAACATTTCAATAGGGAGCTAAAATTTTCTCTGTTTACCCGAAATCCCAGGTTGTAAAATAGCATTACTACACATGCCAGAGATTCTTTACAAGCTGTGAAGTAATCTGCAAAAATCAGGTAGTTGTCTAAAATCAGGAAATATGTGAATGTCTTGCCACCTGCACAGGGCTGTTACAGGCAACAGGCACATTATAAATACACTTGGGGCTGTAGATACTCAAATGGTCCTACAGCAAACTGTAAATGCAAACCAGATACAGAGAAATGCAAAAAGCACCTGAAATTGCTGCTGATTGGAATGATATGATACGCATCTTTTAAATCCAAAGTTACCAGAAAACCAGAAGGAGGAAGGAAAGATAACAGAGAATGCAGAGAAAACATCTGCTCCAAAACAAGAGGGAAAAGGGTAGTTTGACTGGGAGGATGTGAATGATTCCTTTGCCAGCTATAATCTTTTAGAATGATTCTCAAAACCTTATTATTTTAAGTTAAATGGTGTTACAAAGGATAATGAAGACCTAAACACTGAGATATATTTACCAGGAATGGGGGGGGGGGGTGTTAATCCAGAAAGTCATATTGTCAGTCTAATTTTTTAGATTGCCCCTGCTTCTGGGAGGAGGCTCTTCTTTTCTTCTTTGACCCTCCTTGCCACTGTGTTTTTTTTTTTTTGAAATGTTGTTTGATTAAGCCTTGTGTGCCCTTGATCTCCTTTTTAAAATAAAAAGCCTGAACTGGAAAAAAAACTTTTGCTATATTTGGGAAAGTAAGTTTAAACAATCTGGGCAACCTAATGAAATTGCTTTCTGCTTTCTTTAAAACCCTTAAGGACTTCTGCAGAGGAAGGACCAAATAATAATTCTTTATCCAGAGGAGCATTTCAAATTTTAGTTTTAATATTTTCTAATCAATTTTAGACTGCAGCCAAACAGATCTTCTAATAATAGAGCCAGAGGTAGCATCTGTGGAAACAATATCAGCATGATAAGTCTACTTCAAAGCAAAATGAATGCCAGAATGACTGAGTATGAATGTCAGGATGGCCAACTTGTCTAAGGCTTCATACTCAAGGGCTAAACTCCTTCCTTGGCTCATGGGAACTTTGGTCTCCAGATGGAAGCATGGATTCAAATCCCACTTCTGACAGATAATTTTTTAGGAATAGCCGGTGTTGATCACAGCCCCACTCTGTTCATAAATTTGTTCTGTGAACTACCCCAAAAAAAATAAATGGTGATACTTGGGATTAAAATGGCTAGGCTTGTAAAGGCTCTAGAGCCACTAGCCTAGTAACCTCCTATGAACCTATGAACCAAAGAATGTTTAATTGCCTGTGTCGTGGCCAATATTATTGGACACAAAGACATTTTAGTATCTTAATGATGGAGATCTGCAAAAAAGCACCTTAAAGTATCATAGACAGCCATCAAAAACTTACACATTTACACCTGACAATTCACAATTATTTTATTTATTTTTTTTGCCAAACCTTTCCCAATTTAGTAGAAGGGGTAGGGCCAGCAGCTGAATGAAGCTTGGTAAAAGCTGACTTTGACAAGGAAATTACTGAAGGATCTGCCATGGGAATAGGAAAAATGTATCAGACATGGCACTTTATACAACTTATTAAACTTTTTGGAAGCAGATAGCTGACAGTAAAGTGCAGACTGTCAAAAAAGAAATCATCCAAGGCAGGCAAAACAGAAGGGGCAGGGGCAAGTTCAGGAAAATCCACCAGTAATAAATTATAATATTCTTGTTGAGATTCAGACATCTGTTTCCCTTGTAAAAAGTCCCTCATATTGGCAATAACATTTGAAAAAGACCATTCTTCAAGAGGAGAATTTCAGGGAAAGTCCTATTTCCTCTTCAGATTCAGAATCTCCATCCTGCAGTAAGAGAATATGAGAAATCTATCCCTAATTCAAATTCTGTCCCTCAGACTGGGAATCAGAAGCTGATAGGGAATAAATAGGTTTCTTCCTCCTCTGAGGAGGATGATCATCACTCAGGGACTGAAATGCTCTCAATAACCCTTTTACGAAAAGCAGTCAGTTATCAGTTTTAGATTATGACAAATTTCTGACTGTAAGCTTTCTTTTTGTTGGAGACCCCCCCCCCCCATGAAAAGAGCATCTGGACAGACTGAAAGAGGCTGTTCAGTGTGGCTGGTGAAGTAGGATTCCATGGTACCTTCCCCACAGCCTGCAAGGGTGGTTCTCCATTCCCTATCAAAGGAACTGCAGAGGATGTGCCTAACTTCCAGTCCATACAGACATTTTAGGAGCAACACCACAGGGACCAGGACAAAAATACGACGTCTAAGAAACAACTGAAGGCCATAGCAGAGTCACCCATCAGCAGCAAAGGCAAGAAGGAAGTTGGTCTGAAGACAAAAGTCTCCAGGACAAGTGTTTTTCTTCTTACAGAGTGGGGAAAATGCAAATGCTAGAAGGATCCTAGTCCATGTCCTAGCCACGCACATAGTCTCACAGGAAGATAGTGGACTGAAAAAGAGTTACTGAAATCTCTTGACTCAAAAGGTAATTACTGTGGTAAATATTTTAGTCACAAGCAGCCAGCCCCCAAAAAATAATGCATAATCTGTACACTTCTCTTCACAATGTTCACCCAAATTCCCCAAAAAGTATGGGAATCCTCACACGGATTCAGGCCCATTTTACAGCCAAAAATAGTGTCTCAATAACTGGAGATGAGAAGATTAGTCAGAGTTTCTGACAGAATAGTAATTCTTTGTTTTGAAAAAAATTAAAAAGACCACCCTATTCACTAAGTATAAACCCCACAAAAATTGAGGTAAAATTCTAGTTAAAAACATAATTTATACACAGGAATTCCCTCAGGAAAGTCAAAGTAAAAGCACTCAAGCTCTGAAATAAAAAGTCAGGTACCTAACATGGCAGAAATGCCCTAACTCAAAATGTGTGGCAGGTAATCCTCAATAGGGAACTTACAGTATCTGACCAGGTTAAAGGACAGTCGATCTGCCAAAGCCTGCAGAGGAGTACACTCTTCATCAGCTAGAATGTTCTGTAATATTTAACACCCTAGTTGCTGGTTTTCTGTACATCTTTCATGCTTACCAGTGACTAAGTTGCATTGAAGAAGCCCTAAAACTTTTTAAAGTTGATGGTCTGGGTCTGATCCTTGGCACAACCTCCCATACTGCTTAAGGCTACTGCAGCAGTGATTTAATGATGATCATCAATTACATTATCTGCAAAAACGTATACATTTTTACAATTGTACTGTTTTACTGGAAAAAATCACATTTTGGACAGCATTTCATTTTTTCTTCAAAATATATAATCATACTTGCTTAGCTTAGAACAGCTTTTCTGCATTATGAATTTAATTACATCTTTATTAAAAGAAAATTGCAAGTCTCACACAGCATGGCATGCTTGAACAACTTATGTTCTATACCTCAGTATGAGATTATAGTTGCTCTAAGTTTACTACTTAAAGTAATCACCATTCATGCGTTATTTCTTGTTCCATATAACAGTGATGTGTCTGTGCCTGAATGGCATTTTTTGACGTTTCAAGCTTGACTTGGCCCAGGAAGACATGGCTACTTAGTTCTAGCTCTCATCTCATTGGCTCAATGATATTGCCACAATAGAAACTGAAGAGTTGGCTATCAGAAATCAAAGGCAAAATAGCAGGTATATCAAAGCAAATATGGAAGATGCATTGCTTGCTTGATTTAAGGAAGTACATTTAGAAGAAAAGCTGTTACTGCTGTTTAAACACTTTTATTTGACTGCACATGACACAGAGGCCTACCATTTAACTGTGCTGCATTTCAGGAAACACTTACCGGCATGCAGGGGCAGATTGTCACTACTTCAGAGGAGAATAAATATGTGAAAAAGGCACTAAATGATGAATCAGTGTGGATATTAATTGAACTTCTGTAGCCTATAAGCAGTTGGCAAAAAAGATGTGTGCACTCAGCAGCCACAAGCTAAACATACAGAGTTTCATTTTTCACAACAGTTTTATTTATTTTTGTTAGTTTAGTTTAGTCAGGGAAAGCAGGCAAAGATGTCAGCAGAGGATTATGGCAAGCTGATAAAGAACCAGTTGGCCAAGGTGTGCGAAGCCAAAGGACTGGTGCATGCTAACCTGACTAAAGAGGAAATTATTTCAGCCTTAGTCACAGCTGCAGCAAAGACCAGCAACCAGGAAGATAATCAGGCTGGTGATGGGGATGTGCAGCCCTCAGAAACAGTACAGTTCCCCTTTTCCTTAGAGGATTTAAAAACCTGTCTGGAGTTAAAGAGACTTGAACTGGATGCCAAATGCATGGAATTAGAATCAGCAAAGAGACTGTGGTGTTTGGAGGCCAGAGAAAATGAGAAGCAGCATCAACATGAGGGGGAGATGCTGACACTATGACAGGAGCATGGAGGTAATGGGAAAAGGAATAATTGCAACAAATAGTACATTCCTTTCATGGTATAAAGAAGGTGATACCTCTGATAGTTTTATTCATATATTTGAAAGTATATGCAAACAGTATAATGCTGTTCAAGGGCTCTGGATACCGTTCCTGACCCCCTTACTCCATGGTAAAGCTGCACCTGCTGTTTCTAAATTGCCCGATACTGATTATTTACATTATGACAAGGTTAAACAATGTTTACTGAAATGTTTTAAGTTAACACCTGAAGCTTACAGGAAAATGTTTCATGAGCATAGATGCAAGGCAGATGAAAGTGCATGTGATTATATTTCTGAGCTAAGCACTTATTTGTATAGGGGGGGGTGAGTGGGTGTCAGGTCATTACCTTTGAAAGGCTGGCAGGCCATTCGGTGAGGGAACAAGCCCTTAGCAGTTTGCCTGAGGACATGAGAATCTGGTTGGCAGAACGGGAGTGTAACTCTGCAGATGAGCTGGGGAAAAAAAGGGGATCTCTACATGGCAAGCAGGGCACTACTGCACAAGATGGGGACATCCAGTACTGAATATGGATATAAGGGAACCCATGGTGGTCAGCGTAAACCATGCCAACAGAGTCTAGCAGTAACAGGGGAAGCCACTAGTTCAGGTACATGACCACGATCAAGGTTTAGATGTTTTATATGTAACCAGAGGGACCATGTAGCATACAAATGTCCACTGAAGCAAGCTAGGGAACAAAAGGTGGAGGAGCCAGCAAGTGGGAATAACAGTATGCTAGTGCTAAGTGGTCTGGAGACAACAGGAGTACCAAACTATTACTGGAGTTTGTTAGTTTGTATCCTATCTTAGTGGATGGAAAACAGGCCACTGCTAAGGCAGACACAGACTCTGACATAACTTTTGTGAAGCCTGCAGTTGTTAAAGAGGAGCAGTACTTGCTTGGGCAGTCCACGCCAGTCAGAGCTTTAGGTGGTACCCATTTCATATATCTTTGGCCAGAGTTCATCTTGACTGGGAGAGTGGAAATGGAAGCAAGAAAGTAGGTGTGTTTGAGGATATCTCTGCAGATATCTTGATAGGGAGTGATTTTGAGAATGCAGTACCTTGCGTGGTGCATGCAGTTACATGCAGTCAGGTTTGGAGACAGCCGAAGCTGGTGATGTGGCTATTTCAGGGAGGGAACTACCCTGCAGCAGTGAACCTGAAGGTGAGCCACAGCTGCTGATAGGTACTGATGTTCCCCTGGACAGGGTGACTGCAAGGGCAGAGGTGAGTGGTAGTACTCACACTGACAATGAGGCACCACTGTCAAAAGATACCATACTTTCTGTGGAAGGGGACCTTGGAAGGGTCACAAAGGTAGAGTGGAGACAGGCTTAGCTCTCTGATCCCACATTCCTGCATTATGAGGCTTAAGGGAAGTAGCTAAAGAGGCACATGATTCTCAAGGAAAAGTGGACTCTGCATACTGGAGCAGAGGGTTACTGTGTAAAGAGTGGACCCCTGAAGGAGGGCTAGAGGGTGAGGTAATAAATGTCAGTAATGCCCAGAGCCTACCATCTGGTGCAACTAGCCATAGCTTATGAAATTCCTTTTGCAGGTCATATAGGCGTAAAGCATACCAAGAGACATATGCAGAACTTTTATTGGCCTGAGACTGCAAGGGATGTAACAGGGTACTGCAGAACCTGTGAGCAGTGTCAAAAAGTAGGTAAGGCAGGAGACAAGGTCAAAGCTCCTTTGATGCCCTTGCCTTTATTTGAGGAGCCATTTCAGATGGTAGCTATGGGTATTGTGGGGCCTCAGCGTACCCCAAATTCCAAGGGAAGAAATATATCCTAGTGGTAGTAAATTATGCTACTAGACATCCTGAGTCAGTGGTTCTGTCCTCCATTGAGGCAGAGAAGGTGGCAAATGCTTTATTAGATATTTTCATTAGTCTGACAGAGGTGCCAATTTCATGGCAGACCTGCTGGCCTGTCTGTGGGAGTGCGTTGGGGTGAAGCATCTATAGACTACCTCCTACCACCCCCAGACTAATGGTCTTGTGGAAAGGTTAAACTCTACACTGAAGACATGTTAAGGGTATTTGCAGACAAGTTTAAGAGAGAGTGGGACAAATATTTCCCCCATCTGCTGTTTGCATACAGAGAGGTATCCCAGGAATCTACAGGTTTTTCACCCTTTGATTTGTTGTATGGACATAGGCTGAGAGTGCCCTTGGATTTAGTTCATGATAAGTGGGAGGGTGAGTGTGAATCCCACAAGGAGTCTGTTGTGGCATATGTGCTCAACCTCAAGACAAGGCTCAGGGAACTCATGGGCTTGGCCCAGGAGTACTTAGCAGGAACCCAATAGCAGAAAAGGTTTATTATGACATACGTGGTGAGTCTGCTGATGTGATCACTTGAGAAAATCATTTGTTTTAGACTGGCTTTAGTGCTTTTGTCCATTTGAACAAACTACTGAAGGGATCACTGGGGAAATCATTCATCTCTTTGTCAGCAAAGTGTGCATGCATACATGGTTAGACCGCTGAAGGGATCATTTGGGGAAATCATTCATCTCTTTGTCAGTAAAGTGTGCATGCATACATGGTTAGACCGCTGAAGGGATCACTGGGAAATCATTCATCTCTTTGTCAGTAAAGTGTGCATGCATACATGGTTAGACCGCTGAAGGGATCACTGAAATCATTCATCTCTTTGTCAGTAAAGTGTGCATGCATACATGGTTAGACCGCTGAAGGGATCACTGGGGAAATCATTCATCTCTTTGTCAGTAAAGTGTGCATGCATACATGGTTAGACCGCTGAAGGGATCACTGGGGAAATCATTCATCTCTTTGTCAGTAAAGTGTGCATGCATACATGGTTAGACCGCTGAAGGGATCATTTGGGGAAATCATTCATCTCTTTGTCAGTAAAGTGTGCATGCATACATGGTTAGACCGCTGAAGGGATCATTTGGGGAAATCATTCATCTCTTTGTCAGTAAAGTGTGCATGCATACATGGTTAGACCGCTGAAGGGATCATTTGGGGAAATCATTTATTTATATGTCAGTGAAGTGCTTATGCATACATGGTCAGACTGCTGATGGGGATTGTGGGGATTGTGGGGGAAAATTATTTATTAGTGTCCTTTTTGTATTTGTGCATACTTGGACAAACTATTGAAGGGATTTCTGGAGAAATAATTAATTTTGATGACTTTTATTGCTTATGCATAGTTGGGCAATCTACTGAAGAGATCACTGGGGGCAAGTTTGTGGACTGCAAAACAGCAGAGGTGTAGTAACGCTTTTAACAATGGATGTGTATATGGTGCAGATATTGGACTATGAATCACAAGAACACTTCATTAGTATACACACCGCTTTTCAAAACTTCTCATTTACATCTCATTATACTTAAGGCATTGCGCATTAGCATAAATGGCTTCTTTGAATCATGCCTTAGCTACACTCATTTGCAAGCATCATGGATACCCTACAATACTTCCATAAATGAATATGAATACTGGACATAGACTTGTATGTCATTTAGATATGACTATTAAAATTTTCTGTGTAACTTATAAAATTAGGATTTTAATACTACAGTTTTTTGCCAATTATAGCCTTGTATTATTTGCTGTATATATTTACATTTTTGGGAATTTTGTATGATAATGTTAAAATTTTATAAGGGAAAATAAAGGTCATACAAGGAGCATGTTGGGGGATGACCTTTTTCATGTCAGAGGTAGGAGGTCCTCTGGTTTCTTACCTATACTCTTTGAGTGAAACATAATAGGGAGTGGAAAAGGTTCACAGGGTAAAGAAAAAGAGGTAAAGAGCAAAATGGCCATTATATTTCTTAGTCAATTTAAGGTATTATTTCTTATTTTCTTAGATTTTCCTTGTTAAATTCTTGCAAAGCAGAAAATATAATCTTTTTAATGCATGTGAGGTAAATGTATGACACATTAAAAGTTTCTTTTGTAACAAAACACGATGTTTATGTTTTTTGTGAGAAGTCTTATGGGGATTGGAAAACAGATGTGAAGCAATTATCTATGATACCTGTCAATGTTTGTGATTTGCTTCATTAGAGAACCAGCTGCAGCTGTTTTGGCTGTAGGTGGAAGAAGATAAAAAAGCTTTGCTGTTTTTCTCCGTTTCCGTTATAATATTAGCCAATAGGACTGATTCAAGATGGGTATGGGCTCATATATTACAGTCAAAGGATTTATGCCCCAAACCAGGGAGAAAATGCATCAAACTTTTTTTGGGGAGGATGAATATTGTGGTCAGTTATGAGAGATAAAGGTGACTGAAGGTAATGGCAAGGCTATGCATAAGTAGATTTTTTCAGAAATTAAAATATTCAAACATTCAAGTGGCCCTGTTATAAAAAAATAAGGTAAAGGTAAGAGAAACACATGCACTCTTTGGAGCAAGAATGCCAACATAATTGATCACAAACCTGGTAAAGGAATGATCGGAGTAGTAATTCTTTTTCACTGGTTATAATAGATGAGGGGGATATGCACTTGATAGGAAGAGACTTCAATGTTATATTGAATTCAGAATTGGACAGGTTGTCCAGAGAATAGAAATGAAATTTTTTGGTCCAGGAGAAGCTGAGGGGAAAATGAAGGAGCAAAATTTTAATACATATATGGAAAAGATGCAAGACAGAAAGTAGCATCTACCTTTTCGGAAGAGGAAGCCACTTAGGGCAGTGAGCTGTATTATTTTCTCACAGGCACAGAAGATCAGGCAAGATATTAGAGTGATATATGTCAGACCATTCTCTTGTAGTTTTGCCGATAGTTGTGGAGCAAATGCAATCAAAATTATGTAGATGGGGATGCACATGGTATAAAGTGATGACTGAAGAACAGCAGGAGATGCTTAGAACAAAATTGGTATTGGCTAACACCCTTGAGAGGATGTTGTCCATGGTTTGTGGTGGGATATGGTAAAATCAACTTTGTGGCTTTTGTCAATGCTGATAGAAGGTAAGCAGGTAACAATATTGCAGTCAGAAGCAGAATATATAAGCAGAAATGACTTTTAGTGCCTGCAAGGGGAGAGAAGTGCATGGGCATATGAAAAGCAATGTAGTATACAGCATAAAGGATAAAAATAGACAGATGTTAGATTCACCCAATCAAATAAGACAGGCTTTTAAACTATATTTTGAAGAAAAATACTAGAAACAGGCAATACATGTAGAAGGAAGTATTTAAAGTTCACAGTATTGAAACACAATAGGTGAAGAACACAAGCTGAAATTACATTCTTATTATGTTACAGGATCAGATAGCTATACAGAACATAAAGGCAGGAAGTATTGTGTCTGCATGGGGGAAAAAAAAAAAAATTTATGGAAGTTATAATCAGATAGGGGCTGAAACTTCCAAATAAGTTTGTGTTCAGAATAGAATGGATTCTCAAGGTTCAAATGAGGAAATACAAATCTGATAATCCTAGACAGGTGTTTATGGCCCTCAACCTTTTCCTCACAAGAAACTGGATTATCCAATACAGCAGAAAATACAGAGGGTTTCTTTGGCAACAACAAAAAAAAAGTTACATTTGTGATGGAATTTTCTGCAGACTTTTGTCAGTGTCACAAAAAAGTAACCTTTCTGAAGAGGAAACTAGCTGAATAAGGCTTCCCTATCTTGATCATTTATCCATCTACACCAGGGGTGGGCAAACTACGGCCCGCGGGCCACATGCGGCCCGATATAGTATATTATGCGGCCCGTTGTTCGATTAGAATTTTCGCTATATTTTTAAATTTATATTCCGAGTATTTCTGAATCTAGGGATATGAAAGCGTCTTTTAGCTTCAGAATCGATTAGTCATCATCAGTCATTAAAATTGGTGTTGTTTATCTATACATCACACCCAGCAGCTTAGATACTGCTGTTGTCAGTGTATGCACATTCAATGTGAGCCCTAGCGCCCGCTGGCCCTGTCTCGTGTTGTAAAAGTAAAAAACCACACGCAGCAACAGCTATTAAACAGGCGGACAGGCAGACCATACGCGCGCCTTCCAGCAGCAGTAGAAATAGTAGCAACTGATGCGTCGAGTCGTGATGTAGCGCAGGACGGGCGCGAAATCTGGCAGACAAACAGGCCAAACATGGGATGCTAATACAGGTCTTTCTTGTATAATTTAAAAAAAATAAATATATGTTGATTTAACATGAGTGCAGCTAAAAAAAGAAAGATTGAGGATGAATGTCGTGCTTTCAATGACGAATGGACTGCTAAATACTGCTTCACGAATGTTGGAAGCAAAGCAGTCTGCTTGCTGTGCCATGAGAGTGTGAGCGTCTTTAAAGAGTACAACTTAAAACGACACCACGAAACAAAACATTTGGATTTCGGACACAATTTAACGAACGAAGACAGAAAAAAGAAATGCCAGGAGCTAGTTAACAATTTAAAGAAGCAACAAAATGTTTTCGTCAAACAGTCTTTAATACAAGATGCTGCAACTGAAGCCAGTTTGGTACTGTCCCATAAGATTGTAAAATGGAACAAGCCTTTTTCTGATGGCGAGTTCATCAAAGAATGCTTGTCAGTTGCAGCAAACATTATGTGTCCAGAACAGAAACAAAAATTTGACAGCATTTCGTTATCAAGAAGAACTGTAGTCAGACGTGTTGAAAAGATAAGTGACAATTTGATGCACCAACTTCAAGATGCAAGCAAAGATTTTTTGTGGTACTCTCTTGCATTGGACGAAAGTACAGATGTACAAGACACAGAAGAATTGTTGGTATTTATACGAGGAATAAACACTCGTTTCGAGCTTACCGAAGAATTACTTGGTATTGAGTCACTAAAAGATATGACCACAGGCAAGGATTTATTCAATGCTGTTGAGAACTGTGTTGAAAAAAATGGGTTGGTGTGGAACAAGATGGCAAGTGTAACAACCGATGGAGCCCGTGCTTTAACTGGGAAAAATGTGGGTTTGGTAACTTTGATGAATAATAGAATTAAACAAGAACATCCCGGTCATACACTCTTACCTCTCCATTGTGTCATCCATCAGGAAAGTTTATGTAAGGCTGCGTTGAATATCAAGCATATTATTGATCCAGTTGTCAGTGTGATAAACCTCATCAGAGCCAGGGCACTTAACCACAGGCAGTTCAAGGCATTGCTTGAAGATTTAGAAACTGAACATTCTGATGTTATCTACCACAGCAGTGTCCGCTGGCTGAGTCTGGGAAGGACATTGAGACGAGTGTGGGATCTCAAGGATGAAATAGTTATGTTCCTGGAGATGAAAGGTATTGATTGCGACTTTGTTATTAACATTGTTAACGATGAGTGGAAATCAGACTTCATGTTTGCCATTGACATTATGGAAAAGTT
This sequence comes from Protopterus annectens, assembly GCF_019279795.1. NCBI lineage: Eukaryota > Metazoa > Chordata > Ceratodontiformes > Protopteridae > Protopterus > Protopterus annectens. The sequence continues at coordinate 1,973,307,714 of NC_056739.1, forward strand.
GAATGAAATGAATGTCAAACTTCAGGGCAATAGCTTGTTTGCAGATGAAATGTACGTGCATGTTAAATCATTTCAAGCAAAACTCTCCCTCTTCTCCAGGCAAGCAGGTGAAAGAAGCTTTTGCCATTTCCCTTTGTTGAAACAAAAAAACATTTCAATTGAAATGGCTAACAAGTACAAGGCTCAGTTAGATGCCTTGGCTGTGGAATTTGCAAAGAGGTTCCAAGACTTCAAGAATTTGGAACCACTTTTTAATATGCTCCGTTCGCCATTTAGTGCAGAAGCTGATTCAGCCCCAGAGGATATACAGTTGGAACTGCTTGATTTACAAGCAGATAATGACCTGAAGGAGAAGTTCAAGTCAGGTGACTCAGGTCATCTGCTTGAGTTTTATGGATCTTTGCCAGCAGCAGCTTTTCCACACAAAAAACTTTGCTTCCAAACTTCTGTCACTATTTGGATCAACATACATCTGTGAGCAAGCTTTTTCTTGTCTGAAGATAAACAAGTCGAAGAACAGATCGATGATGACTGACTGCAATTTGCATGCAGTCATGCGAATCACAACCAGTAAACTGGTTCCACAGTTCAAGAATATTATTCAAAATTGTGAACAGTTACATACTTCTCATTAGTTATAATGGTATGTAATCTGTAGTTACATGCTATGTAAATAAAGTTCATTCTTCTTCATAATTATTATGAATAGTAACAGTAAACTTTTGTTGAAACCAATTATTGACTATAGTTCACTAGTAAACTCATATTGCCAAATTAAAAACTGTTTCAATTAGTATTTTTAAATTTAACGTGCATGTGCAATACAGTGTGAAAGTGAAATAAAATGACAAATATAAGGTTATTATCTTTAATTCATATTTACATATTGAAGTAGTATAGTAGACAAAATACATATGTGGCCCCCAATAACAATAATTTTTAAAATGTGGCCCTCCATAAAAAATGTTTGCCCACCTCTGATCTACACTAATGGTAATAGCATAGGACAAAGTGATAACATTCTTAGATATTGCATATACATAGCATTTTTATAAAAAAGGGAAGAGAAAAGGGCATACAAGCTCATGGAGGAGTTTGAAACATATTGTTACATACAAGGAAATGGGTAGAAAAGCAGAAGGCAAACTGTTGAAGAAGACTTGAGTCAAACAAGAAGAATGCAAGAGGAAATGAGGGCATCCAGCCAAGAGATGGATGGATTATATGAGAGAAGATCTGTGACAGTAATGCATGAGTTTTGAAGATGGTAGGAGGGTGGTATTAAATAGAGAGAGAAGGCAACAGTTGACATAACACCCCATTCCCATGTAGAAAATGGGAAAATGGGGGATTGATGATAATGATGACAAGGAAATGGACTTGGAAGCAGATATGTCCAGAAGAATGGACTCTGTAAGCTATGGCCAGTCAGTGAAAAATAGGCTAGGAAACTGTGAAAAAAATAAAAATAGCAAAATGATAAGCTATTGTAAAACAATCCCAGAAGGTACTCAGCTCATCAGATAATACAGATACACCAAAATGAACATCTAGAGATAATATACATTCTGAAAGGAATGCAGTTACAGACATTGACGGTAATATTACACTGGCAGAAATTCAACCAGATATGACAGCAGAAGATGCATCTCCTAGTAAAAATAAAGCAAAAACCATAGCAAACATCAATGGTACACGTCATGAGATGATATGACAAACATCAGTGGAACAAAGAGAGAATATCTTACTTTGATACACAAGAAAAAATCTACTGGAAGACCAGGGACAGACTTCAGAAACTTGATCATCAGGCTGCATTGCAAGTTTCATTCTGGGGCAGCACTTCCCAGAAGTGGAAAGAAAGGATTACACAAAGTAAGTGCAAAACAGAAATCAGTTTATCAGCTGTGGTTGAACTGATATACAAATTACATCTGGGGTCTGTTGACTATATATAGACACTAGTGCATATTGGAAAGAGAGGTACCTGATAATATGTAAAACATACAGGCTGATATTCATACTCCAGCCTTCCTTTACATGTCTGTAGCAGTAATCTGTAAAGAGTGGTGCTATGTCCTTTTGCAAATAAGTGCATTTGGCTGACTAAGGAAATGCAAAGTTATTTTGTTAAACATACCTTCCTACTGCAAAGATGTAACATGCTTACGAGTTAGGGGATTGCTATTATGAGGATAAGGGGTATTACATGTTTATGTATTGCTACAATTCATAGTTCTAAATGTAAATGGGCTTCATTTGCATATAGAATGCATAAAAGGACTCTGAACGTATGCCAGTAAGCACCAAATTACCAGGAGAATATGGGAGTTAGATGGCAAATTAATTAGCTGAGTCGAAGGGAAAAATAAATATGTACTGCTATACTTTTTAAAAGGAGGTACAATGATTGCATTTACTTCAAGAAATGCTTGTTTTATTGTATTTTAGTTCATATGCACACCTGGACAAACTACTGAAGGGGTTGTTGGGGGCATTTATTCATCTGAGTGTCAGTGAAGTGTTTGTGCATACATGGACAATCTACGGAAGGGAGTATTGGGGGAGATTATTCATTTTAGTGTCATTTGAGTGCTTGTGCATACTTGGACAAAGTACTGAAGGGATGGCTGGGGAAAATGATTCATCTGATTACCAGTAAAGTGCTTCTCTGCATTCATGGCAAACTACTGAAAGGATTGTTGGGGGAAATTAGAAATTATTGATTTTGGTGTCAGTGAAGTGCTTCTGCATACATGGGCAAACTAGTGAAGGGATCGATGGGGGAAACAATTTATTTGCCAGTAAAGTTCTTGTGTATATGAGGTCAAATTGCTGAAGTGATTACTGGGGGAAATAATTCATTTATGTGTCAGAAGTACTTGCACATACGTGGTGAGTCTGCTGATGTGATCACTTGAGAAAATCATTTGTTTTAGACTGGCTTTAGTGCTTTTGTCCATTTGAACAAACTACTGAAGGGATCACTGGGGAAATCATTCATCTCTTTGTCAGTAAAGTGTGCATGCATACATGGTTAGACCGCTGAAGGGATCATTTGGGGAAATCATTCATCTCTTTGTCAGTAAAGTGTGCATGCATACATGGTTAGACCGCTGAAGGGATCACTGGGGAAATCATTCATCTCTTTGTCAGTAAAGTGTGCATGCATACATGGTTAGACCGCTGAAGGGATCATTTGGGGAAATCATTCATCTCTTTGTCAGTAAAGTGTGCATGCATACATGGTTAGACCGCTGAAGGGATCATTTGGGGAAATCATTTATTTATATGTCAGTGAAGTGCTTATGCATACATGGTCAGACTGCTGATGGGATCATTTGGGGAAATCATTTATTTATATGTCAGTGAAGTGCTTATGCTTACATGGTCAGACTGCTGATGGGGATTGTAGGGGAAAATTATTTATTAGTGTCCTTTTTGTATTTGTGCATACTTGGACAAACTATTGAAGGGATTTCTAGAGCAATAATTAATTTTGGTGACTTTTATTGCTTATGCATAGTTGGGCAATCTACTGAAGAGATCACTGGGGGCAAGTTTGTGGACTGCAAAACAGCAGAGGTGTAGTAACGCTTTTAACAATGGATGTGTATATGGTGCAGATATTGGACTATGAATCACAAGAACACTTCATTAGTATACACCGCTTTTCAAAACTTCTCATTTACATCTCATTATACTTAAGGCATTGCGCATTAGCATAAATGGCTTCTTTGAATCATGCCTTAGCTACACTCATTTGCAAGCATCATGGATACCCCTACAATACTTCCATAAATGACTATGAATACTGGACATAGACTTGTATGTCATTTAGATATGACTATTAAAATTTTCTGTGTAACTTATAAAATTAGGATTTTAATACTACAGTTTTTTGCCAGTTATAGCCTTGTATTATTTGCTGTATATATTTACATTTTTGGGAATTTTGTATGATAATGTTAAAATTTTATAAGGGAAAATAAAGGTCATACAAGGAGCATGTTGGGGGATGACCTTTTTCATGTCAGAGGTAGGAGGTCCTCTGGTTTCTTACCTATACTCTTTGAGTGAAACATAATAGGGAGTGGAAAAGGTTCACAGGGTAAAGAAAAAGAGGTAAAGAGCAAAATGGCCATTATATTTCTTAGTCAATTTAAGGTATTATTTCTTATTTTTCTTAGATTTTCCTTGTTAAATTCTTGCAAAGCAGAAAATATAATCTTTTTAATGCATGTGAGGTAAATGTATGACACATTAAAAGTTTCTTTTGTAACAAAACACGATGTTTATGTTTTTTGTGAGAAGTCTTATGGGGATTGGAAAACAGATGTGAAGCAATTATCTATGATACCTGTCAATGTTTGTGATTTGCTTCATTAGAGAACCAGCTGCAGCTGTGTTGGCTGTAGGTGGAAGAAGATAAAAAAGCTTTGCTGTTTTTCTCCGTTTCCATTATAATATTAGCCAATAGGACTGATTCAAGATGGGTATGGGCTCATATATTACAGTCAAAGGATTTATGCCCCAAACCAGGGAGAAAATGCATCAAACTTTTTTTGGGGAGGATGAATATTGTGGTCAGTTATGAGAGATAAAGGTGACTGAAGGTAATGGCAAGGCTATGCATAAGTAGATTTTTTCAGAAATTAAAATATTCAAACATTCAAGTGGCCCTGTTATAAAAAAATAAGGTAAAGGTAAGAGAAACACATGCACTCGTTTTAGCAAGAATGCCCACGCATAGTAACTGATCACAAACCTGGTAAAGGAATGATCGGAGTAGTAATTCTTTTTCACTGGTTATAATAGATGAGGGGGATATGCACTTGATAGGAGGAGACTTCAATGTTATATTGAATTCAGAATTGGACAGGTTGTCGAGAGAATAGAAATGAAATTTTTTGGTCCAGGAGAAGCTGAGGGGAAAATGAAGGAGCAAAATTTTAATACATATATGGAAAAAGGTGCAAGACAGAAAGTAGCATCTACCTTTTCGGAAGAGGAAGCCACTTAGGGCAGTGAGCTGTATTATTTTCTCACAGGCACAGAAGATCAGGCAAGATATTAGAGTGATATATGTCAGACCATTCTCTTGTAGTTTTGCCGATAGTTGTGGAGCAAATGCAATCTAAATTATGCAGATGGGGATGCACATGGTATAAAGTGATGACTGAAGAACAGCAGGAGATGCTTAGAACAAAATTGGTATTGGCTAACACCCTTGAGAGGGATGTTGTCCATGGTTTGTGGTGGGATATGGTAAAATCAGCTTTGTGGCTTTGTCCAATGCTGATAGAAGGTAAGCAGGTAACAATATTGCAGTCAGAAGCAGAATATATAAGCAGAAATGACTTTTAGTGCCTGCAAGGGGAGAGAAGTGCATGGGCATATGAAAAGCAATGTAGTATACAGCATAAAGGATAAAAATAGACAGATGTTAGATTCACCCAATCAAATAAGACAGGCTTTTAAACTATATTTTGAAGAAAAATACTAGAAACAGGCAATACATGTAGAAGGAAGTATTTAAAGTTCACAGTATTGAAACACAATAGGTGAAGAACACAAGCTGAAATTACACATTCTTATTATGTTACAGGATCCAGATAGCTATACAGAACATAAAGACAGGAAGTATTGTGTCTGCATGAATTTTCCCTAAATGTTATAACTGGGAAGAAAGAAGATACAACTGTCTTATTAAAATATGATAAGCAAATCTTGAGAAAAAAATTATTCCAGATGGCATGAAACATGTTAGAATTATTCTAATACAGAAAGGGAGGGGGAGAAAAATCAGATTTGGCTAATTATAGGCAAATCTTGCTTTTAAATTTGGATATAAAAATGTTTGCAAAAAGCTCATCATTGCTGCCAGATGCAGATAAGAGCAAGAAGGTTACTGTTCTGTGTGTGTGTGTGTGTGTGTGTGTGTGTGTGTGTGTGTGTGTGTGTGTGTGTGTGTGTGTGTGTGTGTGTGTGTGTGTGTGAGAGAGCATGCATGTCTGAATTGTGTTTGTGTACATGTGTGTGTGTGTGAGTTTGTGAGCATGCATGAGTCTGAATTGTGTCTGTGAGTGTGTGTGTGTGGGTGTGTGTGTGTGTGTGTGTGTGTGTGTGTGTGTGTGTGTGTGTGTGTGTGTGTGTGTGTGTGTGTGTGTGTGTGTGTATATCTATATAAATCACACAAATCCAGGGGTTGGGGAATTTGATCTTATCCTCATGCAATTTCAGAGTTGGTATATAGAATAAGCTGGGAGTGTGGGAGGCACAGCCCCCCCCCCAACAATGATGGTGCAGAAGGGGGGGGGGTCACAGCCCCTTGCAAAATGCAATGTTTTTATTTGCTTTTTAAAGTTACGTTATGCATATGTCGAGGCTGCCTCTTGGCATATGAGTACATGGGTGTCGGGTCCATTGTTTTCAACTTTTTGTGGTTGATATTGGGTGTTTTAGATTAAAAGTTGTACACCTATATAATATATATATATATATATATATATATATATATATATATATATATATATATATATATATATAGAACAAAAGACAAAAGTAGGAAGCCTCTGACTGAAGAACTGTGTAACACAAAATATTAAAATATTAAAGTAACAGAATAATTACCACAGTCACGATATATGGATCTGATGAAGGATCAGGATATCCAAAAGCATTTATCCAACTAAAGAAAATTTTCTATTTTACTGGTGTCGCACACTTCATTACCCTGGCTGTGGTAATTATTCTCTTGCTTATATATATATATATATATATATATATATATATATATATATATATATATATATATATATACATATATATACATATATATATATATATATATATATATATATATATATATATATATATATATGTATGTATACATATATATAGATATATATATATATATATATATATATGTATTTATATATATATATATATATATATATATATATATATATATATATATATATATATGGGATCACTACGAAATACCGAACTCCCAAAATCCCAATGCTGAAAGCAACGAGACCAGATGCCCAAAACCCCGCATTACCAAAAGACCAGAAGTGCGAAATGCAAAATCCCGATGTTAAGCGATTTTGCGTTAGCACTTCTGGTGTTGCGGTTCAGGTAAGTATGTGTGTGTTAGTGTGTTTGTGAGGGGTGTAGTGTGTGTAAGTGTGTGTTGTGACTGAGGTGTGTGTGTGAGGGACTGTAATGTGTGGGTGTGAGTTTGCCTTGTGTGTCTGTTTGTGCAGTCTCAGAGTTAGAATAATAAAGTAGGGGGGTGTGGGGGGTGCAGGGGTGCTTGCCCCCCTGCCTATGTCTAGTGTAGGATGCATTGTTTGGTTGTGGTGTGTGTGTGTGTGTGTGTGTGTGTGTGTGTGTGTGTGTGTGTGTGTGTGTGTGTGTGTGTTTGGTTGTCTAACTCCCACGATTTTGAATTGGCAGTTTCCATATTCGATATTGTGGGGTTTCGGACCATGTGGTCTCAGTGTTTTAAGCGTTTTAATTTGTGGAGTATTTATATTTAGTATAGTATATATATATATATATATATATATATATATATATATATATATATATATATATATATATATATATATATATAATATATTCTTCTCCTTTTCTTCTTTTTTCTCTTTTTTTTTTTTCGGGTTTGCACAGCAGACAGTCTGTCTGCATATATATATATATATATATATATATATATATATATATATATATATATATATATATATATATATATATATATATATATATATATATATATATATATATATATATATATATATATACGCACACACACACACACACACACACACACACACACACACACATACACATGATTAAATCATCGTAGGATGTACCAATGTGAGAAAAAGTATGGGTGACCATAAAAAGAGTAAAAACAAAAATGTGTGACAAAATGAGAGAATCACAAAACATTGACAACTTGTTTTCCACTGTTAATAAACAACAGCTTCAAAAAAATGAAGTATCATCTGAACAGTGGTGCTTTTAAGAAAATGTTTTTTTGTAATGTAATGCATAGGGTTAGGGGCAGGGATAGGGTTATTACGTGCCTCCATGTACCACCTTACTCACATGTGCTAAAACTAATCCGTAACCCTACCCTGCACCTAACCCTACATATTACAGTATTAAAAACCTTTTCCTTAACAGAGACACTAATAAAAAAAGGACATAGAACACCCACAGTAACAATCAAGCACAACAGTAAGTCTAAACCCTTACCTAACGTTAACCCTAACCTATGAACACTCACACATGCACACTACTTGCAATAATGTAGGCTTACACAAAACACACACACACACACACACACACACATATATATATATATATATATATATATATATATATATATATATATATATATATATATATATTTATAGACAGAAAGATATGGATATAGCTATATATGTGGGTATACTTCTGTTTGCTGAAAACATGTTTTTTTGAATTACAGAAGTACGAACCCACTTCAGCAAAAGTGCACTTAACCAAAAGGGTACTTTCGCGAACACTGGTTAAACAAACCAGGAAGCAAAACAGACAATCTCTGCAAACACACTTTTGCAGGGGAGCAAGCCCCCCTACAACCCCCATGTGGAGGACTGCACCCCACACCCCCTTCTTATATATACTAACTCCAAGGTCATACTACAGTGGGAAAATGGGTATATTTCCTTATTCCCACTGTACTGTGCTTGAGTGAACTGGGGAAGTGTGTTTCCAGAGTTTGTCTGTTTTGTTTCCTGGTTCAGTGAGCTGGTGTTTGTGAAAGTGCACTTTCACTGAAGTGGGTTCGTACTTCTGTTATTCGAAAAAAAAGCATTTACAGTGAACAGAAGTAGACCTATATATATATATATATATATATATATATATATATATATATATATATATATATATACATATATATATATATATATATACATATATATATATATATATATATATATATATATCCTCTTACCAGTGTGAACCCAGGAACCACTGCTAGCATGGGTCTATCAGGGCTGTGGACACAGGAATGAGGGCTAATGAGTTCTGCAAGAGGCCAACACCAGTAGTTCAATATTGTGGTCTTCAGTGTTTAAGTCTATTAATATTATGTTCTTGGGATTATGATTTTCAAAATTCTGATAGTAATTCATAGATACATATATTATAGATATATAGATATAGTGTATTAGGAAAGGTAGAAAATTCAAAAGAGAATCACAAATAGAACAAAAAGAATCACAAAACAGAAAATGACTCATTAGCGTGAATCACACAACTCTGAATACATCTTTCCCACAAAAAAAGACTTATATCAGTATACCACAGCTACAAAACTGAAATCAAGAGTCATCTTTATAGTAATACTGTTAAGGAAAGGGATTTTAGTAAGGTAATGTGCAGGGTTTGGGTTAGGTGTCCCCTCCACCATCTTACTCATGCATGCTAACCCTAACCGTGATCCTAACCCTATGCTGCACCATCTTACTCATGACCATCTTACTCATGTGTGCTAACCCTACCCTGTGCCATCATAGTCGTGTGCTAATTCTAACTGTAAATCTGACCCTACCCTGCACCATTTTACTCATGTGTTTTAATCCTAACTGGAAGCCTAACACTACCCCTGCCTCTAACTATGTTACTAAAAACCTTTTCATAACAGTGCCACTATACAGGATGAAAGGACAAAACACAGACAACACAAAACATGCATAACATAGACACTATCTCTTTACTTAGCCCTTACCCTAACGCTAACCTGAGGACACTTGCATTTTCACAACTGCTGTAATACAGTCTTGCACATTTTACAACCGCTTTTTCATTCAAACATTAATTTTCCTGCACACTCCTGCTTACTTGTACTATATACAACTAAATTCAACCATATGTGATTCAAACAAATGAGCATTCACTCATTTGTGCATTCTCTCTTTTTTATTCCCACAAAAGCCTTCCTACGAAATATGAGTGTACCTTTTCATTTCGACCCATCTATATCTATAGCTACCTCTCCCTCTCTCTCTCTCTATATATATATATATATATATATATATATATATATATATATATATATATATATATATATATATATATATTTATACACACACACACACACACACACACACACACACACACACACACACACACACACACACACACACACACATGCCCAGACATGTACAGATATAGCTCTGGAGTGTGAGGGCTTACCTTCATGTTGGGAGGTCCAGGAATCTTGGCCTCTGCAAAAAATGTTTTACAACATTGAGGGCATCATTGCTTTGGCTAGTGACCTCCACAGTTTTTGATGTTTTGGGGTAGAATATATATATATATATATATATATATATATATATATATATATATATATATATATATATATATATATATATATATATATATATATATATATATATATATATATATATATATAAAGATATATATATACACACACACACACACACACACACATATATATATATATATATATATATATATATATATATATATGTGTGTGTGTGTGTGTGTGTGTGTGTGTGTGTGTGTGTGTGTGTGTGTGTGTGTGTGTGGGTCTACCTGACTTTGTCAAAATCCCATATTATCAAATCTCACTTTGTCAATAATCAAAATTTCATACTTCCACTTCATCAAAGCAGCGGAACAATGAAGATCTTCTAGGGGTAAGTGACCTGCTGTGCGAGACAGTGAACTTTGCCTTTTTCCAAACTGTAGTGGGATCTTGGAGTTGATATATTTGGTTAGGGGGTGTGGGGGTACAGCCCCCACACACACAGTGGGGGTGCGGGGGGCATAGCCCCCCCACCTGGGTGGGTTAGGGATGGTGTGATTTGTTTGTTTGTTTTTGAGTAAATGATTACTTGCTCTGGGAAGATCTTTGTTGTTCCGCCACTTTGATGACGTGGGAGTTTGATATTTTGAGTGCTGACAAAGTGAGATTCAATAAATTCGATAATATGGAATTTTGACTAACTGAGGTAACTATATATATATATATATATATATATATATATATATATATATATATATATGTGTGGTGTGTAGATAGATAGATGTAGATATATACATGCATTTACATATCTCCTTTCCCTGAGACATGAATAGATTTATATTCCTCTGTGGCATACCACCATCCATGGCAAACATCACTTATTTATTACAAATACCCCCATTAAACAAAATAAAATTGTTACTGAAAACTGTCCAACATTTATTATTTATTTATTTAATTTGCATTTGTTGATCGGGCTAGTCTAGCTGGATATATGTCAATTTTCAGTAGAGGCCCGGGGAGAAAAGCTCCAGTGGATAAAATAAAGCAGTAATAACATTAAATACAGTGACAGTAACATATACATAAACATCTTTGTTAATAAGTGACATTCATTCAGGTAAAAAACTTTGCCCAATAATGACTTGTTAAAAACTCCAAACCTACATCAGAAGGCATGAATGAATACAACAATTCAATATCTACAGTCACAAAAATATGTGTCTAGAGTTCCGATTTTCATTTTCATTAAAGAAATTAAACAAATTATATGTTTCATGTTAGTGCTTGTTTTAAAGAAATTTTTGCAAATATTGCAAATGCTACTATTTGATCACCCTGGAAGCAACAATAGGTCTCTAGGTGACTCACGTAATATTTTATGAGCTTTTGAGAGACCAAACAGTGCACTGGGACTTGCATGTTCAACTTTCAAATAATCTTCTGTATCTATATTAATATGGCATTCCAAAATCCATTCATAAATCATGCTATCAATAAAACTACAACTGTTTTTACTGACCATGTTGTCACATTTTCATAAGTTACAGTATCTGCTAAAATACTTTCCATCTTCATAACATGACCAATTTCATTTGTTAAGATAAATAATAGCCAGGTTTACCTATGTGCTATATGCAATTTTTTTTTGGCTCACCATTTACTAAAAATTACATTTTGAAAATGGTGAGCTGAAAAACCTATAAAACTAGAAGAAAGTCAACCCCTGGATGCCCTTATGTGGGGGGGGGGGGGGGGTGGCCCTAACTCCATAGTCACACTATGGTGAAGAAAAGGGAAAAACCTTAAAAAGTGTACCACCACCTTGTACATTACAGAACACTTGTGTGAAACTCACTCTAGCACTGTTATGCAAAATCCTCACAATAAAGACTGACAACTAAAGAATGACAGCTCATAGGATAGCCATAATATCCCCACCTTTATTAGCATTCATAAGCCTAATCATCCACATATTGCAATTCCTTTAATGATGTTTGTTCCTGCATAGCTTTTTTTCCCCCTGTGTTTTACTTCTGCTATTGATTGTCATCTCTATTGTGGTCAATCAGCCCATTCATTCCTGTCACCAGGGTGAGGGGACATCATTTAGACAGTCATAAACACTGATTTCTCCATTTTCCACAAGGGAGACTGCACTAATCAATGTGCCCCTTGATTGTATGCAACCCTCTCTACCCCTGGGAGAGGTTAATGCATCACACCAATTCACTATCCCCCTTACCCTACCTCATTCTACCTTCAAGTGCCAGAGTTGTTAATTTTACTCCAGTCTCCTGCAACACCCTCAATATCAGGTGCATCTGTGCCACACAACCAGGCTACACCTGCTTAGTTAAATAATAAAATTTAAACTTTAAAGATTATTTCAACAAACATCTAATTTCTTGTTCACATAATTTTTCAGAACATAATATACAGAACAAACTGATATTACCAACATATTGGCCAACAGGTTCAGTGTGAAATTTACCCCCCTTTCACCCCCTAAAGGGCCTATCACAATACCTGAGGAATGCCAAGTCCCTATTATCACAGCTACACAGGTAAAAAACGCACTGTCCAAAGCCAAGAATACAGCTTCCATGAGACCTGATAATATCCTGGGTTGTGTTCTACATGAATTATAAAGTGAACTGGCACCACACCTGATTACCCTGTTCAATCACAGCCTCATTTCAGGCTTTGTTCCTACCGAATGTTACACTGCTACGGTCATCCCACTCCACAAAGGGAGAGCGACTACAGACCCTAGGAACTACTGCCCCATTAGTCTGATGAGTCTGATATGTAAGGCTATGGAGCCCATCATCATGGACCTTATAAATAAGGACATATGGAATCGCCAAACTCTGGACCCCACATAGTTTGGGTTTGTGAAAGGTAGATCATGCCTACTCAACCTGATAGACTTCTTCGAGTCTGTCACCAGAGCTGTGGATGAGGGCAAGGTAGTTCACACAGCCTATCTAGATCTTGCTAAGACCTTCAACACCATCCCTCACTCAGGAATCATAGACAGACTCACTAAACTAGGCATAAACCCCTATGTCATAAGATGGGTTGCCATCTGGCTCACTGATAGAACCCATACTGTGAAAGTAGCGGACTCCAAATCTGACTGCAGACCAGTTACAAGTGGTGTCCACAGGGATAAGTCCTAGGTCCTCTCCTGTTTGGAATCTACTTCTCTGAACTTCAAGCCAACACAAAGGGACTCTGGGTGACCAAGTTCACAGATGATTGCAAACTGGGAGCCATTAATGATTCTCCAACTGATGTAGACATTCTGCAAAAAGGCCTCACTGACACCGATGTCTGGTGCCAGAACCATGGTCTTAAGCTCAATGCCAAAAAGTGCATTGTTATTCCCTTTGGGAAAAATTCGGTGCCCATGAACTACCACATAGGCGGTAGTCCACTAAACACTGAAGGTGTGATAAGAGACCTGGGGACACATGTTGACAGTAACCTCTCCTTTGATAACCACATTGCCACTGTAGTCAGAAAGTCCTTCTATGTGACACATCTCATTACAAAAGGTTTCTCATCCAGGAAGAAAGAGGTCATAATCCCTCTCTACTCATCCCTCATTAGACCTATTATAGAATGCAATGCCCCAATTGGTATGTACCTCACTAAACACCTACAACAACTGAAAAGGCAACAAAAATACCTCACTGAGAGGATCTTAGGCCTTAGACACATCCCCTATATGGAAAAACTCAAAAAACTCCAGCTATACTCTGTCTCTTATTGCCTACTTAGAGGAGATCTTTGCTTGATGTACAAAGCCATGTTTGACCCAGAGCTGTCAGATATGCTACACCTAAAGAAATCCCAATCCTCCATGCCACAAGCTCCAGGGACCTAAACCTCATTACCACAATAAACAGAACATGCTTTAGGGACAGGTTCCTAACCAAGAGACGTCCCATACTCCGGAACAAACTTCCCATTCACGTCAAGCAGAGCACTTCACTGGCCCTCTTTAAGAGAAATCTTGACAAGTGGACGGCCAATAGGAAGTTCACCCTGGGGATCACTTTGGTGGCCTTGCTTGACAGGGGCACTGGGAACTAACTTTGGGCAGCATGATGCCAGGGAATCTTTTTGGGCTAGGCTTATATAGGCTCCAGGGCCATTAGCCAAGTACACACCTATGAACCTAAATCAAGTAACAATAGTGAGTTAAAAAGTACTAGACTTGAATACTGTATTATTAAATGTACTAGATACACAAATAAAATACATTGTAAATGCAACTTATCTGTAAAATGTTTTAACAATGCATCTGCACCTGCCAAACTGGCTCATTGGGAAGTGCAAAAATGCAAACTTTACTTAGTAACCTAGCTTCTACTGATAAGTAACAAGATGACATTAATTATTTTAAATCCACAAGTATCTGAAATTAATATATCCTCCTTGAATGATATAGCCACTGATTCCCTGTGTCACATTGTTGTTGTGTTTGCCCATCTCCCCTTCTGACCACACCAAACGTCTTGGTATTGAAATTGACAACAGTCTTCACTTTGATATTCACATCTCACAAACCATCAAATTGGTTCACAAAAAATGGGCCCACTATATAGGCACAAAAACCTTCTCTCACACCAAGCAAGAGTCACCCTTACCCAAAGTAATCTTCTGTCCACACTACTGTATGCAGCACCTATTTTTACCCATATTATAAAAACTGACCTAAACAAGCTAGAATCCTGTGACAATAAGATAGCCAAACTTGCTACAAACTCCAGTTACAGAACACATCACTGTGTTGCACTAAAAGAACTAAAATGACTAGAATTACCATAGCTACTTAACTACCACCAGCTAGTTACTGCATATAACATCCTTAAGTACCCTGAAAAAAACATCTATATCCAATCTTCTTACCCATTACACTGCAAATCGGCATTTCCAATCTAGTGACAAATCTCTCCTCTGCATCTCCAGGGCAAATAATACTGCAGGCAAAGCGCTCTTTTCCCACACCGTTGCTAAAAACTGGAATTCCCTCCTCCATTCTCTGACCACTGCCTTTACCACCCCACAATTCCAAAACTCCCTCAAATCACATGTACTAAACACCTGGTTATGTCCTTTTATCACTTAACCTTTACTCTCCCATCTCTCCCCTTCTTTTTCTAACTTCCAAGCTACTCACTTTAACCCTCTACAGTATTAAACCCAGCCATTAACTCTGGCTATTAGTTGCTACTTCTCATTGTGGGCAATTGCTCCTCTTTTTGTCACAATCATTATACACCTGCGCATTAAATGGAATTCCTGTCTGTTTCTCCTGGAAAATGTATTTTTCCAATTTATTTTATATATTTTCAGTGTTTGTCTGGCAAAATGTCTAACTCCATGTTGTATTATTTAAATGACCTTCGTATAACACTATATAAATGTGCTTGTTTTTTTTTTTTTTTGTAACAATGTTTCAGAGCTTTTCTCCCTGGGCCTCCACTGTAAATGGACCTGGTCCAGTTGGAATTTCCCAGTTAACATATGTAAAAAATAAAATAAATAAATAAATGTCTTCTTGCCACTGTTCTGATGCTGTCATTGAAAAATTGCTTCTCCTTGACTGGCTGACTGCCTTGTCAGTTAATGTGGAGAGCCAATAACTGGTTATTGAGTGATACTCTGTTGCCTTCTTCATTGTTCTGTAGTCCTTTGTGCACCTCAGATAGGTATAAGTGATATTAAAATAAAAAAGGAACTTTTATCACCATATGAATTAGTTACTTGAACTGAAGCAATATTAGAAACATTAGAAACATTAATCATTGCAACCTTAGTGTTCTTCTTTTTTGTTATAATAAACATTCCCTGGCATATAACCATGTATATAGCTCTTTCAAACTTTTTCAATGTGCACATTTTGGTGTATCATTTACTTTCTCTAGCTTTGCTGAAATATCTTGATCTTAGTAATTCAGAATTATTGTCAGAAACCTTATTTTGTAAACTGTTAAAGACTGGAGTTATGCTATCATTAAGTGGCTTAATCTGTCTGCTGTTATAGTCAATCGGAAGCTTTCAAACCTATTATGTGATTTATTGCTTTCTATTCATTCACAACATTTTGTTTCAGCTCTTTTTAGATGACATTCCACTTATGATATTTATCTAGTTAAATATAACCAATTCTCAGCTTTCTATATTGGAAAGGAAATTCATAAATTGCAGACTAGAATATATAAGCATGCTGTGCATGACGGCAATGAATTTAATGTTTTATATAAGCTTTAAAAACTGTGATAATTGTAATAAGTTTTATGTCTCTGTTAGATTATGTTTGAGTTGATTCACTAAGGGGTGATTTAGAAAACATATCAGAATACAAAAAAATCCAGGAAAATCAAATGATATGCATGTTACCACTCTGATGTAAATGAGAGTGTTAATGTTAAACGTGTCTTACAGGGTAGAAAGCTAAAACTTTATTAACTTGCTTACTGTAAATGATGTAATTGTGAATATAATTGTTTAATGAATGTTACTTGTGTTGTGAAGACAAAAGCTCTTACTATTGTGTGTGTGCTTTAATTAAAGTTTGCAGTTCTTTGCTCTTTATTCATTTTTATTAGGTATTAAGATTCAGATGGAAACTCAAAAATTAATGGATTTCCTTACTCTATCACTACAACAGCCACTAAAGATTTTGGTAATACATTGCAGTTAAAGTCCTTAAACTCATAACGAGCTAAAGCACAGTTTTTACTTTTATTAAGCAAGATTTGCCTTTTGTCAGGAGCAATAACTTTAAGATATATTTAGTGCAAAGATGCATCTATTATCTGCTGCTCTGCAACGTACAGAGAAATTCACTTTCAAAGGCCTCTAACTAATAATGCACAACATTTTAAGTATAGAGATGGATAAGATCTAAAACAATTGGGTTATTGCACAGTACTAAGTATATGTGAAAAGTGAGTGCAAATGTGTAGACATTGAAAACATTTAGATATCATTTTTAGCATGTGCCACTCTATAGTATATATGTATATATATATATATATATATATATATATATATATATATATATATATATATATATATTGTCAGAAAAATATGTATTAATGTGTGTGCTTAATGCTGATTAGAAACTAAATAAGTTAACACGTTTTTCATTCTATTTTATATGCACTGTTTTATATACAGTTGAGTTTCATATGAGACTAAAAGATGCTTTTTGAAACTGCAGTGTGCTTTCTGAAACTTGCAAGATGCCCTCTGACCTAGTAATTGCTAGCACAGCAATATTCATGTTTATGCCTTTTGGAAATGTACTTGAGAAGCAGGTAATTATCTGCTAGGTCAGGAAGAAATGAATGAACAATGTTATATTCTGTAATGTAATGATTTTAAACAATCAGCTCTGTTCAAAGTATGAGAACATGCATAGCTGCAGAAGTTAGAGATAACATAGACAAAGGACTGTTAGAAAAATGAACTGCAATCTATACTTGCTTTGTGCTCGAATTAGCCATAGTACCTTGAATGGTAACATTGCATATATCTAACCGGTGGTAGCCAAGGCCACGTTGTTTTTCTTAGGAAGTTTCTCACAAAAATTGATAGTACCAGCAGAATATTGTAAAAACAATCACTACGAAATGATGATGACAAAACTTGTGATTCACTACGTCAGCTTGGTGGGCAATGTCTTATTAGAAAATGTATAAAAATGCTTGCATTTCCTGATTCTAGTTAGACAAACTCTGTATTAGCATGTTTTTGTCTCCTTGCTGCAAGATTAAAGTGCCTTAACCTGAACCTACCATGTATTGATCATTTTTAAAGTATATTTTTCCTTTGACAGTTTGGTCCTTCGGAACGGAAAATATCTTTCACTCTAGGTTCAGGACAGAATTGGGCCAGGTGGCATGTACCCATATGGAGAAGTGGCCACATCGGCTCTTCTGCTTTGAAAGACCTCCGACTGAATTGTCGTTCAAAAGAGGCCAGCCACTGTTTCTGATCTGGGATTGGAGGACGAGTCAACGTTCTGGTGGATCAACACACAGAGGGTCAGGTAAGGAGGAATTTACCTTTTTTCTGTTTTAGATCAGGGACTTGTTACAGTATTATTGTTTTGTCAGGGAGATTTGCATGTGCAGATCAGGGACAAAAAGATTGCTGTCTTGTCATAGATCAGGGAAACAGAATAGGTAGGCAGTTATTCTAGACAAACTGTGAAAAGGTGTAAAATCGTGGTACCATGTGATAAAAAGGGTTACATAACAATTTCTAACTTAGCTAAGGCAACATGGGAAATCAGTGCATGAAAAGTTCCTGAGACCCGCTTTTAACCGAAGACGCAAAATATATGCAATTACAGCATGCCGATAATGTTAGGTATTATACAAAATGGGTTGATAAATACAAATTTGACAGTAATTAAGATAAACCTTTACTTATTAAACTTGTTAGACAACTTAAAACAGGCACGAAAGGTCAGCTAAAAAAGCAATGACAATTGGGAGTCCCTCAGGCACACAGGTGGCTTGAGGAAGCAAACCGCAGGGAACAAAAGATTAAAAATTCAAAAGCAGTGTTCCTAGATAAAGAAGACAATAACTTGGTAATAGCAACGTCCCCTCTGCCCCCTCCACTTCCTTTACCAGAATATGAAGCGAGTGGACAAGCTGATCCACCTCCGCTATATCCAGCTGTTCCTGCAAAATCAGAACCGTTTGTCAGAGATCCTATCGAGACCAGGTCTCGAACACGCAACTTAAGAGGGGATATTGAATTATATGAAATGAATAAAAATTCACAAGCTATGAGTGAAGAAGAGATATGTCCACTCATAGAAGTACTAAATCCACAGGCAGGACAGGCAGGACAGGACCCAACTCTTCTAGTATATAGACCGTGGACACCGGAAGACATCCAGAAAGCCACAGAGGGTATTCCCCATCCAAAAGTTAATTTTAGAAAATTCTTAGAAGACTTACAGGGCATGAGGTTAAGTTACCATTTGAATGGAGAGGAAGTAGAGAAAGTAGTTAGACAAATCGTAGGTCCAGATTGGCACATGATCAGTGGCAACTGGAATCCCCATGACGCAGAGCTTAGACCACTCCCACATAGTAACGCAGAACTGGACAACAGAGTGAAAGGTCTGACAGACCGAATCTCTGAGAAATGGAAGCCTAGGGCTGATTGGACTTGCATTAATCAATGCATACAACAAGAAGGAGAAACTGTTGATAGATATTATGCCGGATTATTACAATGTTTTAATAACCATTGTGGAATGCAGGTACCTGAAGACCAAACACATGATTCCCCATAGGTATTATACAAAATGGGTTGATAAATACAAATTTGACAGTATTGCACCCATTAGCAGCTTTATTACAAAGCACATGGTAGATCATCGTACAAGTAGATTACAGTCATTACTTGAATATGCAAGACATGCCGAAAGGCATTTTAATAGCAAAAAGAAAAAGAAAACTCAAGTATTTGCAGTAGAAGATGGATCAGAAGTCTTTGTAGTACAAACTGGGAAGAAGGGTAAGAAAATACCCAGGGAAACAAACAATCTGATAAACAATCAGAGGACTTTGAAGAGAGAAAGAAAAGGGATGAATGTTTTAAATGTGGGAAAAAGGGACATTTAGTGAAGGATTGCAGACAAAATAAAAAGGTAACCACAGAAGACAAGGAGGGTGAGGAATGACTATATGATAGTCAAGAATCACTGGATAGGAATAAACAAGAAAAGACAAGTGCAAATGTGATAGAAGGGGTAGACGATGTGACAGAAGAAATAGAGGATGTACATGAATTCACAGATAATGAAGAAAATGAAATTTTGGACTTAGCATTATTGAGCCTAGAGCTCTACCTAGCAGACACAAAACTGGAAGTTACGCATCTGATAGAGGGGAGGGAAGTTAAATTCCTGTGTGACTCAGGGGCTTCATGGACCCTGATACATCCTTCCAAACTACCAGAAAATTCAGAATCACTTGACTACATATTAGTGAAAGCAGCTAATGGACAGCTGTATCAGGAGCCACTCTCTCACAACATAGCGATAACCAACCAAGTTTTAGGGATGACCCAGAAAAGCAAAATTGTTGTTTCTGTAAAATGCCCAGTGAATCTCTTGGGCAGAGACCTAATGCAGATATTTGGCATAGCCGTAGTTCCAACTATGCAGGGTATGGAAGCACAGCGACAAATGGATACTTTTGTAGTGCGACCGGAGGGTGAAACATTTTATAGGTACAGCCAGGACTTAGTTACGACTGGTCCAGGGGCAGTAACTGAAGAACTGATGAACGTAGCCATCAGTAAATCCCCCTCCTTTGACACTGATAAATAGCATTTGTTGCATTGCACTCTATATTACTGTAACAGACCAGGACCTGATAAAGAATATGAGCAAGAACTGTTTAGAAACCATGCTAACAGATTAGTATTACAAAATTTGTACTGGGACACAGAAGGAAACAGTGTAGTAAGCTGTTCATTGTCCCAGGAATTCCTAGCACTTTACAAATCTAATCAATTACCACATGTGAGTTTAACTAAAGATAGAAATTTGAAGTAGGCAGATCTAAGAGAAAAAGTCACAAGTGGGAAAAGCAGACAGAGTTAGAAATTTCCGAACAGGGAGTACAAAAGCAGAAATTAAATTGGATAACGCAGACACACCCAGCTGTACACTCACAGGCAAGTGAGGATAGCTGAGTAGCACTCTTACTAGAGGAAGAGGAAAAAGCCTTACGAGACATACCAGAGACTCTCTGGTCAACAGGGAAATCAGATGTAGGACTTATTCGTACAGCAGGACCAGTTACTATCACGCCAAAATCAGCATTTAGACCTCAAAAGAGACAGTATCCCTTAAGAAAGGATGCAGAAATAGGAATCAAACCTATAATAGCAGCCTTACTTAAGGAAGGAGTCTTGATAGAATCTCCTGATTCACCATGTAATACACCCTTATTTCCTGAATGGCGTATGGTCCAAGATTTACAAGCTGTAAATGACGCAGTTATACCCAGGGCACCTACGGTGCCAGATCCACACACTTTATTGAATGATTTGAAACCTCAACAAAAGTATTTTTCTGTGGTAGATATTAGCAATGCATTTTTCTCAATACCGATACACCCTGACAGCCAACATTGGTTTGCATTTACATTTCAGGGGAAACGGTATACATATACAAGACTACCACAGGGATATTGTGAAAGTCCAACAATATTCACACAAGAAATGGCAAGTAACCTGGCGGGATTTATCCCAACAAAAGGCAGTCAGATTTTACTTTATGTAGACGACATTCTGCTGGCAGCCCCCACCCAGCAAGAATGCAGAGAGGATACCATAGCATTATTACAATTTTTAGCCACTCAAGGACACAAGGTAAACAAAAACAAACTGCAACTTTGGAAAAAACAGGTCAAATACCTGGGATATGTAATATCCAAAGAAGGCAGAATATTAGATGAAGACAGAAAAACAGCAATATTACAAGCACCTAAACCAACTACCAAGAAGGAAATGATGTCCTTCCTGGGTACTACTAACTTTTGTCGGAGTTGGATTCCAAACTATGCCTTGGAATCTGCTCCACTGACTAACTTGATATTCAAAAAGCCAATGGCAGCACAAGATTTATTACAGTGGACACCAGAGGCAGAATCAGCTTTCTGCAAACTGAAACAACTGATAGCTTCTTCCTTAGTTTTAGGATTACCAAACTATCATAAACTATTTTTCCAAACTGTAGATTGTAAGAAAGGTTATATGACATCAGTGTTAACACAACAGCATTGGGACAAACAACGCCCCATAGCTTATTATTCATCACAGCTAGACCCAGTGGCACAATCCTTGCCCCACTGTGTACAAGCAGTAGTCGCAGCTGCAATGGCAGTGCAGGCTTCAGCCTCAGTAGTATTGTTCCACCCTCTCACATTGAGAGTGCCTCATGTAGTTGCGATTATTTTACTGCAAGAAAAAGTAGCATATCTTTCTCCTGCTAGACATCTTTCCTGTATGACTATACTGTTGAGCCAACCTCATATGACCATTGAACGATGCACAACTTTGAATCCGTCAACCTTGCTCCCAACCCCTGCAGATGGCAAACCACATTGCTGCCTGCAGGAGATTGAGCAAAAGACACTACCTAGAAAAGATCTCACAGATGTTCCCTTGGATGATGCCGAGGTGACATACTATGTGGACGGCTCGTGCAGGAGGGGTCCTACAGGACAGAATCTAGTGGGGTATGCAGTAGTTTCTGATACCGAGATTTTAGAAGCAAAGTCTTTACCACACAACTTATCTGCACAAGCAGCAGAATTGATTGCCTTGACAAGGGCATGTACCTTAGCAAAAGGTAAGAGAGTGAACATTTTTACTGACAGCCAGTATGCTTTTTCTACTGTACATGTTTTTGCGCAGCAGTGGAAAAATAGAGGAATGATAACATCTACTGGTAAACCAATTAACCATGCGCAATTTATTTTAGACTTGTTAGACTCTGTTTAGTTACCTCAGAAAGTAGCTATTTGCAAATGCGTAGCTCATACCAAGCAACAGGATAGAATTTCAAAAGGTAATGCGAGGGCTGATACAGCTGCAAAACAAGCAGTCTCAGCTTCAGAAGTTTTTCTTTTGAGTGAGGAATTACAACCATCTGAGATTTTAGACTTAGAAATGTTAAAAACAATGCAGACACTTACTACAAATGTAGAAAAACAAAAGTGGATAAAACGAGGAGCAATCCTTGAGAAGGGACTGTACATCTCCAAAGAAAAGAAACTGATTTTACCATCTAACTTGTTTAGATATGCAGCTTTGTTGAGCCATGGGCAGTGCCATGTCTCAACAGGGGGGATGGTACAGTTAGTGAATCGAGTGTTTACGACATATGGATTTACAAACTACACAAAAAATTTTTGTGCAGCATGCCATGTTTGTAACAAGCATCATGCACAAGGGGCATTAAAACGTAAGGAAGGGAGTTTCCCTACACCACCGTATCCATTCCATACTATTTGTATGGATTTTATAGAGCTGAACAAATGCGAAAATAAGAAGTACTGCCTTGTCATTATAGATATGTTTTCCAAATGGGTAGAAGCTTTTCCAACTAAAAATCCAGATGCAGCTACTGTTGCAAAAGTCCTCGTTAAAGAAATTATTCCTAAATTTGGCATACCGGAGAAGATTTATAGTGACAATGGCGCACACTTTGTAAATCAAACTATACAACAACTTAGCCGTTATTTCGGGATTTCTCTGAAAAATCATTGTGCATACCACCCCCAATCTGCAGGATTAGTAGAGAGGCATAATGGGGTTTTAAAGAACAAGCTTAGGAAGTTGATGTCAGATACACAAAATAATTGGGTGTACTGCCTGCCCCTGGCACTGTTGAGCATGAGAACTGTTCCGAATGCCAAAGGATTGACCCCTTTTGAGATAATAATTGGGAGGGCATACTATACCCCTCAGTGGAAATCTCTCATGCCCACAGACCAGGAAGCAGACTGTACACTAGCAAGATATATGGGATGTATGCTGAACTTTAAACATCTTTTGCAGTCTTCTGTTTCAGGTAAAGAGCCAAATCAACCATTGGAAACGACAGTAGCCCCAGGCAAGTGGTTCTGGGTGAAGATTGTCAAGTGGAAGAAATCGACCTCACCAAAGTGGGAGGGACCTTACCAGGTCCTCTTGTCGGCACCCACAGCAATCAAGATCGGTGAGAAATCCTCTTGGATCCATTTGACACACTGTAAACTTTGCAAAAACTCTGAGCAAAATAAAAATCTTGCTGTTTCACAGAAAGACTAAACATGACAGAATCTAGAGCAAACAGGAATGCAGAACAACCCCAGAAGTATTGCATGGTTATCCTGTTAATTGTATTGACAACAATAATCTTTTTGCTGTGACCCATCATTTTTTCAGCCACACCAGCTGAACTGAATAAACGTGATGAGCCGACCATAGACTGGCACCCGAACTTTAACACTTATCAGGCAATTACACGTGTGTATGCTGAGACTTTTAATGTTTCGAATTGCTGCATTTGCACAGCCATACCAACAGCATACGGGGGGTTATTAATGACTGCAGTCCCCCTATGGGGTCAATGAGACCTGGGAAAATTTGGTTTATGAGACTGTAGCTATCAAAGCACATGATAACGTAGCACTGTATTTGCCTGTGACACAAAAGGGAATTGTATGTTTTTATAAGAATGACACAATTCAAGTGGGATGGAGCAGGTGCAATGTGACTGTACATTACAAATGTTATACCAAAGCAAACAGAATGGATACAGTTTGTAATTCAAATTATGACTCATTTCTTGAGTCCATGCATAAGACTATTGATGAAGTGCAACGTAATCCTGTACTTTTTAAGCAACTGTCTGTAATAGATAGGAAAATGTTTCATGCAGGGCAGCCATTTCATAGCAAAGTAACTACTAAGGTAGAGGATTGTTATTTTGTGTGTGGTAAAAAAGCATATAAATGGTTATCTGAGAATTGGTCCGGCAGTTGTTTTTTGGGGTACCTGGTTCCGGCCATACGACACACTGCAGTTTTGCCTCAGGGAAATACTCGAAATACCCAAGATGTTGCCAAGAAAGCTGTCAGGAAGCCTGAGAATCCAGTGGGATGGATCGAGGCAGGCTGGAAAGACCATCATACTGTGGATACCAAGCTGACGCACATGGACTTGAGTGATGCTGACATATCGTGGGCAGGCATATTACCAGCATATGGAGCGGCAAAATCGATTTGGGAACTGCGGAAACTGTCTAAACTTCTCAAAGTAATGAGTAATGCAACTTTTTCTGCTCTTGAATTGATAACTGATGAACTGAATGCTATGAGAACTGTAGTGCTCCAGAACTGTATCGCTCTTGACTTCACCCTAGCGGCGAGAGGTGGTACGTGCACTTTAATCAAAGAAGAGTGTTGTGTGTATATATCTGATTATCAACATGAGATAAACAACCACCTTGAGGTGATACAGCAAGTGTCGGCCATGACCAAACCAGGCCCGAACCCTCTGATGGACTTTTTCCAGAATTTGTTTGGGGGGTGGGGTTCCATCCTAATGAACATCCTGATTGCCATTTGTGTGGGATTACTCCTATTAGGAGCATGCATTTGTTGAAATACGAAACAGGATACCAAATCCGGACTAGCCAGAAAACCAATAAACACGAACAAACTGAAACGGCTCAAACTTTGGATACCAAAAACGACAACGAAGTGAATATATTTAGCGCTTTCTTCCACTTTATTCATAACATGGACTTCCTCAGAAAAACGGGAACTCTCCCATGTTCCCGTTTTTATACATTACAGGATGTGATGTCATATTAATCTCACACATTTTGTGTTCATCCTAATAGTCAATGTTTAACACTAGAATTTAAAATTCTTTCATTATTTTTAAATAAATAGTTAGTGATACACTATAATATGGAAATCATATCTTACTAAAAATATATACAGAAGAATGATTATGTATGTAAAAAGATTGTATCTATATGTGTGTGTACACACAAAAATACAGCTGTAATAATATATATAATATATATAATTCTAAACAGTAAAAAATACACATGAATATGCACAATTTAATCATAATCCAACTTACACCCTCACTCACACACACACCCTCACACAAACTGACACACACACACATATACACACTAGGACAACACACACACACACACACATAAACGCACCTCAACACAGACACCCTCACACACACACACACACACAGTTAATGTAAACTCTAAATATATAATGATTGTATATTATGTATATATTTTTCGCCATACTGATGAAAATATATCCAACAATAGTCACTTTAGAGTCATTCTCTCAAATGTAATCTATTCATTAATTTAACATTAATCAAACTTCATAAGATGTTAATGTGAGTTACCTTTCTCTTAAAATACATTCAACTTAAAAAATCTCTAATATTGTATATTTCACGAAAACATTATTATCTATTTAATAGAAAACATTTAATATTAATTGAATCATTTAATCCAGGTAAAGTGTCAGCGCCTAATACCAACTGCCATAGTGTTTCTTTCTGTTCTAATTTATTATTAATATCACCCTTTAACACTCCTTTTTCAAGTCTATCCAAAACAAAAAATTCAAACTTTTTAAAGTCCGTGCAAACCAAAGCATGTCTTGCCAATGAATTGTTTATGTCTTTGTTTTTTATGGCTAAAGTGTGCTCATAAATGCGTCTTTTTAGACATCTTATTGTTTTGCCTACATAATAATTTTCACACGTGACACATGTAGCTAAATATACCACATGGTCACTGTTACAGTTATTATACTCTCTAGCCCAAAAAGTTCTATTCAGATGTTTCAGAGTCACAAAAGACGTATTCGTAATATATCTACACTGTTTGCAATCTTTACATGAAAAAGTTCCCTTTTTGTTACTTACTATTCTAGTCTGGGTTTCTCTATTGTGACTTTTGTACTCTAACATCTTTTTCACATTCACCATGTTTTTATAGGTGAAAGTTGGTTTTGTACCTAAAACCGTCATAAGCTCCCTGTTCCCCAAAATGATCGTCCAGTTTGTCTCTATAACATTCCTAATATGTGACATCTCATTACACATAGGTAGCGGAAACATTGTATTCCATTCTTTTGGATCTAAGTCACTTGCACTATCTATATTATTATCTGCCAAAAATTCATTCCTTTTAAATAAAAGGATTGGTTTAGCTACTCCTAGTCTTAAATTGTCTACTTCTTTCTCTAATTTCTTCAAGAATATCAACGAATATCCTCTCTCCACAAATAACTTCCTTAATAGGAGCAACTCTGTGTGATATATATCATTGTTTGAAGTTAATCTACTTAATCTTATCATTTGCCCTTTAATGACATTCCGCTTCATATGCTGTGGATGTAAACTTTCTTTATGTAAGTATTGATTTGTAAAGCATGGTTTCCTGTATATTTTACTTTGTAGGGTGTGATTTTCACCATCGAAGTACAATGTCACATCTAAAAAATCTATTTCCTTCCCATATCCACTAATTTTAAATGTCAGGGAACTAGTTGTTTTATTCAGGTCATTCACCATGCTTTCAAATTCTATTTTGTCTCCACCCCATACAAAAAACAAATCATCTATATATCTTACATAAAGTAAGACTTTATCAAAGCTGCTGTGGCATTTTAGATGTTCGTTTTCCCAGTTGGACATAAATATGTTTGCGAATGCAGGAGCCACTCTAGCTCCCATCGCCACACCTGATGTTTGTTTGTAATAGTCTTTCAGAAAACTGAAAAAATTATTGTCCAAAATCATCTCCATAAGAGAACAAATTGTATTGATTTTGGAACCTTCCATATTTGTTTTAATGGCTAGATAGTGTCTTAAGCTTTCAACCCCTTCTTCTTGATTAATTGAGGTATAGAGACTTTTTACATCCAATGTAGCAAAATGTATTTCGTTATAAGACAAATCATTCTTGGCTAATATTTCTAATAAATGCCACGAATCCCTTAGGAAATGTTCTGCCTTCTGTGCTACTGGATTAAGTACACTATCTAGCCAAATGGAGATGTTCTCAGTTTTAGAGTTTTTAGCAGACACTATAGGCCTAAAACTCAAATCATTCATTCCATACTGTAACTTTGGTATTCCAAAGAAAGTTCCTATGTTTGGATGCTCATTTAACATGAAATCGTACTCTTCTTTATCTAGTTCATCTTGACAAAACATGTCAAATAATGTAGTATTTATTTTCCTATAACTTCTCAAAACAAATTCCAAGCTTACTTTACAGTAATTGTGCTCATCTTCTAATAGTGTGACTATAGCATTGTTGTAGTCAACTACGTTCATAATTATTACTTTTCCCCCTTTGTCCGCTTTCATTACCCTGATGTCCTTAGATTTCATTAAGTCATCCAGGGCTTTGCGTTCATTATTTGTTAAATCATCATTTATGTTTGTATTTATCATACTTCTGAACTCATTCTCACAAACTTTTTGAAACACTTGAAGTGTATTGATCAAAGGAGGATTAAAAGTACTAGGTTTCCTAAAACTATAGTCTCTATTACTACTAGGCAAATTTACTTCCTTCATAATGTATTTCAAATTTAATTTACGCAAAAACAACCTAAACTCCACAAGCAAATTTCCTGTTTGAACTCTATTAGAGGGTATGAAATTAAATCCCTTCTTTAACACATCTGTACAGGAAGCTGAAAGGTTGATTTCACTCAAATTAATAACAGTCATGGAAAAATCATCAACAGTCTCAACATGTCCCTTCACCACTTCTTCCTGTTCTTGCCTTTCTGTTTGCCCTTGTATTGGGTCGAGTTGAACCACCTGGTAGTCTTTTTCATTTTGCCCTGGTTCATTTGAAAAGGGGCATTGTTGTTAGATACTAGAACATCAGCAAAACTAGTACTAGGTGTATTTCCGCTGCTGGTGTTTCCATCACTGGATTTATTCTTATTTGTTTCCACTACTTGCTTGATGTTACTACTACTATGAGCCGTAGGAATTATATTTTCACAGTTTCTTACATCATTATCAACCCTCTCATTCATTGTTTCACCATCATTAATAGAAGAGAATCTCTGATCACTTTCTTCTCTATTCGTTGTTTGATAACCTTGAGAAACATTGTGATCAGTGATAGTACTAATATATGCTTCATTGTTCGTATAAGCATATATATCTCTTCTCATTTTATTCTGTTTTCTAATTATTATTGTAGCCTTATGTCTATTAGACTTAACCTCTATACTGTTGTATAAAGGTAAAAACTGGGAGAAACAGGTGTATTGTTTCACCTTCTCATCTAACTTTCTTATATCTTCAGTAATTGTTAGCAGTTCTTTCTCATAATGGTTTACTAGCACCCGCATCATAGATATCCCAGCCTCATTATACAAGTTTATTAATGTTCTGCATAAATCATCACCTGGTACAACACAGTTTGGAAATTTTGCTGTCCTAAGACCTTGAGGTACAATGTTTCTTGCAATGCACTCATTTAAGTAAGAGACTTCCAAACGCAAAGTAGTTAGTCTAATAACAAGCCGTTCCAAATCAAAAACGGCCTTCTTACACTCTTGCATTCTGTCTGTGTTCACAATATTTGTTCCATTAAACGTAGGCATCAATTGCACATTCTTAAACGGATTCTCCATCTCAGAACATACAAACCCCCAAAGGTCTCCTGTAAATCTCCCCGTAACATTGCCACCAGCTTCTGTGACCATATCCGTCACATTATTAATTTTTAAGTCAGTTCTTGTATTTGTATGATTTAATGCAGATAGTATAATGTTTTCAGTACCTTGTTTGCTTTGACCATCGGGAGCTTTATCAGCTGTTGTCATCCCGCTCACAATAGATTCACTCATTAGAACATTTTTAACTATTTCTGTGATTTTCTTTAGTAACACTTCTTCCGACGCCTTAGACTGCTTCCGCTCTTCAGCTCGCACAGCTCCGTCTATACCTGGCGTCGGGTAGATGGAAACTTCCAATAAATCATCTTGGGAGAGGACTTCTGTCGCCATCAGGTAAGCAAAGAATGCCAAACCGTTTTTGAATTACGAAACAGGATACCAAATCCGGACTAGCCAGAAAACCAATAAACACGAACAAACTGAAACGGCTCAAACTTTGGATACCAAAAACGACAATGAAGTGAATGTATTTAGCACTTTCTTCCACTTTATTCATAACATGGACTTCCTCAGAAAAACGGGAACTCTCCCATGTTCCGTTTTATATTACAGGATGTGATGTCATATTAATCTCACACATTTTGTGTTCATCCTAATAGTCAATGTTTAACACTAGAATTTAAAATTCTTTCATTATTTTTAAATAAATAGTTAGTGATACACTATAATGTGGAAATCATATCTTACTAAAAATATATACAGAAGAATGATTATGTATGTAAAAAGATTGTGTCTATATGTGTGTATACACACAAAAATACAGCTATAATAATATATATAAAATATATAATGTTCTAAACAGTAAAAAATACACATGAATATGCACAATTTAATCATAATACAACTTACACCCTCACTCACACACACACACCCTCACACAAACTGACACACACACACATATACACACTGGGACAACACACACACACACACATGAACACACCTCAAAACAAACACCCTCACACACACACACACACACACACACACACACACACACAGTTGATGTGAACTCTAAATAAATAATGATTGTATATCACATTGACATCTTATGAAGTTTGATTAATGTTAAATTAATGAATAGATTACATTTGATAGAATGATACTCTAAAGTGATTATTGTTGGATATATTTTCATCAGTATGGCGAAAAATACATACATAATATACAATCATTATTTATTTAGAGTTCACATCAACTGTGTGTGTGTGTGTGTGTGAGGGTGTTTGTTTTGAGGTGTGTTCATGTGTGTGTGTGTGTGTTGTCCCAGTGTGTATATGTGTGTGTGTGTCAGTTTGTGTGTGAGTGAGGGTGTAAGTTGTATTATGATTAAATTGTGCATATTCATGTGTATTTTTTACTGTTTAGAACATTATATATTTTATATATATTATTATAGCTGTATTTTTGTGTGTATACACACATATAGACACAATCTTTTTACATACATAATCATTCTTCTGTATATATTTTTAGTAAGATATGATTTCCACATTATAGTGTATCACTAACTATTTATTTAAAAATAATGAAAGAATGTTAAATTCTAGTGTTAAACATTGACTATTAGGATGAACACAAAATGTGTGAGATTAATATGACATCACATCCTGTAATGTATAAAAACGGGAACATGGGAGAGTTCCCTGAGGAAGTCCATGTTATGAATAAAGTGGAAGAAAGCGCTAAATATATTCACTTCGTTGTCGTTTTTGGTATCCAAAGTTTGAGCCGTTTCAGTTTGTTCGTGTTTATTAGCATGCATTTGTTGTGGTATTCCCTGCATGAAAAAGTTAATCAAAGAATTTATAGATATATCAGTTTCTGAGACTTTGTATCAAAGTACTGAAATTGAAGAATTGTTAAAATGTGAAACACTTTCATAAATTTAAACTGAATGACTCTCTTAACTGCAAATCCTGAATGAAAGAGGTTAGGAGAAGAAGCAAACTGTTTATTCTTTTGAAAAT
Source organism: Protopterus annectens (assembly GCF_019279795.1). Classification (NCBI taxonomy): domain Eukaryota; kingdom Metazoa; phylum Chordata; order Ceratodontiformes; family Protopteridae; genus Protopterus; species Protopterus annectens. The sequence continues at coordinate 1,973,339,330 of NC_056739.1, forward strand.
AGAATTAAAAAGTATTAACAGGGGGGAAATGTCAGAAAAATATGCATTAATCTGTGTGCTTAATGCTGATTAGAAACTAAATAAGTTAACACGTTTTTCATTCTATTTTATATACACTATTTTATATACAGTTGAGTTTCATATGAGACTAAAAGATGCTTTTTGAAACTGCAGTGTGCTTTCTGAAACTTGCAAGATGCCCTCTGACCTAGTAATTGCTAGCACAGCAATATTCATGTTTATGCCTTTTGGAAATGTACTTGAGAAGCAGGTGATTATCTGCTAGGTCAGGAAGAAATGAATGAACAATGCTATATTCTGTAATGTAATGATTTTAAACAATCAGCTCTGTTCGAAGTATGAGAACGCGCACAGCTGCAGAAGTTAGAGATAACATAGACAAAGGACTGTAAGAGAAATGAACTGCAATCTATACTTGCTTTGTGCTTGAATTAGCCATAGTACCTTGAATGGTAACATTGCATATATCTAACCGGTGGTAGCCAAGGCCACATTGTTTTTCTTAGGAAGTCTCTCACAAAAATTGATAGTACCAGCAGAATATTGTAAAAACAATCACTACGAAATGATGATGACAAAACTTGTGATTCACTACGTCAGCTTGGTAGGCAATGTCTTATTAGAAAATGTATAAAAATGCTTGCATTTCCTGATTCTAGTTAGACAAACTCTGTATTACCACACTTTTGTCTCCTTGCTGCAAGATTAAAGTGCCTTAACCTGAACCTACTGTGTATTGATCATTTTTAAAGTATATTTTTCCTTTGACATATATACACACACACACACACACACACACACACACACACACACACACACACATACAAACACCCACGTTTCTGTTGCATCATTTCATTGGTGACTTTTGCAGCACACACACAAGACACAATACTTTTACAAGCATTACTACACACTCTAACTGTCACAAATAAGTCTGCCAAGTCCTGCAATATGCAAGAGATGTCATCTCCTTCATCTAAACTGTTTAACAACTATCACTTGATTGTCATTTTGTTTGTGTCTTTTGGCTTTTCCCAGTTAGGGGTCGCCACAGCGGAACTTCGGTCCGCTAATGATTGGCAGTAGATTTTTACTTACCGAGTTGCCAGCTCTAACACACAACCTTCTGAGAAAAATTATCAAAATGATTTGCCTCTGGAGTTTTGAACAGTGTGATTTCCTCCTTTTCATAATATGGATTTATAACACTCAGTGACAGATTATATGCTTGCATCTATATGGGGAGAAATGGCACTGTACTTTTCTTAAGTCAAAGTTTGGCAAAACGTACCCAGCAAAAAAACAAAATGTAAAAGGAAAAGATAATAGAGATTTGCAGATCCCATTTTAAGTTTTGTTTCTATGCTGTATGTCATTGTTGTTAACATTAGAAAAATGAGAGAATATCAGCTTGTTGTGAACAATCATAAGAACAGATAGATTCCATAGTGCCATCTTCAGCAATTCAGAACAATCCCCATTTCCCTTACCAATTATTTTGTTATAATTTTATAAAGTTTCAGTGCAAAAGTGGTGACCTTTCCAAAGTGAAACCAGCTGAACTTTACATTTTAAACTGAACAGTAGTACTTGATGCAAGTGTCGAGAACCAGTCGGATTGTTAGAATCCTATTCATCAGTTGTATAACACCACCACCCCCCAACTCAAAACTCATTGTCTCCCACAGTATAAATCAGGGATCCTGGAGCAATAATCTGACCTTTCTCTTTACAGTAAAGACAATTCGTAGACTACTATAAGACACAGATAATGAGATTTAGCAGCAACACGCAGCTGGGAAATCACACTTGCATCTCAGGACATCAGCCAGCAGCAGATGACTAGCAGAGAAGACCAAAGCTGTCAGGGATCAGCAAGTCCAGGACATAGCTATCAACATTTAGCTGCAAAACAAAAGCTGGGAAACTAAACTTGCATCTGAAATGCAAACAGAAAACTCAGAGGTAAGGCAGATTGCTGACACTGAAGAAAGTGATGAGACTGTGCCAGTTTCTGCAGTCTGTGTGGGCAGCCAGTACAGATATGGGGCACTTTGGATACCGTTCAGTCTCATTGAAGCCCCATGCCTGTTCTGGATTAATTGGTGGATTGGAGACCCATACCCTGCTTTTTCATTTTTACATGTCCCCTTTCTGAAGCCCCTTGTTACTATCCCTTCAGGCAGTATTTTGCAGAGGGCGAGAATGTTTTTCTTTACAGTGGTCTGTCCCTACTGTCATTCAGATAGATTGTGTGAGTTATTGGTTTACTGGTTGGTATGTATGCATTGTTGCATCATCATCACAAATAAAGAACCTTATCATATTCAAAAGACTCATACCACTGTGAATAGGAATGAAGATTCCAACTGGCAATGAGGTCCGCTGAGCAACACCAGTAACTTATTTTCATTTCTTCCATGTGCAGGTGCTTCTACCTTATCACAGTCACATGGCTTCAAGAGCAGGGGGACGACAAGTGAGAGTGTGGGTGCATGGTCATCCCTACATTCATTTGGCTGTCAGCTATACCTCCATAAGTGACAAATACTGCAATTTGAGCTTCTCCACATCTAGAGTGAAGGTACACTGGATTGCAAGAAGAGACATGCATTGGAGTGGACTCTGCAGTTGTTGGATGAGAAGTGTTACATTTACCCTGAACCTGACATCAAGGTGTTGCACAGTGGAAGGAATGATATCATCACTCATCCACTCATAGAGCTAAGGTCTGGAATCAAAGCGATTTTTGAACAGATGCAGTCATCGTGGTCTCATTGTCATTTTGTGTGGTCTAGTATGATACCTCACTGGCACTGGAAGAATGCAAACATTGAGCAGGCACTGCACAAGGTCAGATTTTTATAGAATGGTTTCATGCATGGCTTGATGCACAAGTTCAGTGGATCAACAATCAGCCATGATAGCATGTCTGCAGAAGATGTTAACCTTTTCAGAAGTGATGGAGTCCACCTAAACAAAGAAGGTATTCACCTGTTCTTGACTGATCTCCATAATGGCATGATGGCAGCAATACAAGATATACTGGCAACATGCACAGAAAGCTCACAGATGGAAGACAACCATGATGAAGTAGGATAACTGCTGTAAGGAAAACTCTATTAAATTTATGACATAACATATCACACACAGATATTACAGTTAGTCCTGGTTATAAAAGTTATGCTATTTTTTCATATTTTGGTGGATACCTCTGCTATGGAACATGTCAACAGGTGGATTAAGACCTCATTTTTAAGATGGCATCAGCACTTAACAACATTTTGAAAGAACTGTAGCTGTATGAAGTAGCTGTATGATGCATACATGTTTGTTTATGGATTAGGCTATGAAATTTATGATATTTTTTCATATGCCATTATAATACTGCTAAGGACCATGTCAACATGCTGAGTAAAACCTTGTTTGGAAGATGGAATCAGTACTTATAGCATGGTGAAAGAACTGTAGATATATGCTGCACACATGTATGTGTATCACATTTTATTTATGACTTGGGTTATGAAAGTTATGATTTATTTTATATTTTGGTGAATAACTCTGCTAGGGAACATGTCAACGTGCTGAGTTAAAACCTCATTTTGAAGATGATAGTAGTACTTACAAAATGGTGAAAGAACTCTAGCTGTATACTGCACACAAGTACGGGTAGCACATCTTGTTTATGGCTCACGTTATGAAAGTTATGATTTCTTTTTATATTTTGGTAAATAACTCTGCTAGGGAACATGTCAACATGCTGAGTTAAAACCTCATTTTGAAGATGATATCAGTGCTTACAACATGGTGAAAGAACTCTAGCTGTATACTGCACACATGTACAGGTATCACATTTTGTTTATGACAGGTTATGGAAATTATTATATTTTTTCATATTTCAGTAAATAACTCTGCTAGGAAATATGGCAAGATAATAAGTAAGGTATCATTTTGAAGTTTCATCGAGCCACAGAATTAGTACACTGATATATAGGCTCTGTCTGTTACAGGTGATGAGATATTATAGCAATAACCCACACCTGGGTGTGGGTAATGCTGGATTTACCCATGGTTAGTGTGGTTTGGTCACGAGGGCGAACCCCGAGTGGCCAAACAAAGACAACTGTGGGTAAATCCAGCATTACACCCAGAAGTGGTTATTATTATAATGACATTATTCAAGAAAAAAAATAATTACTTTTCTTAAATAATGGCATTGTATAATGCCTCCTTGCTGCCCTTCCACAGCTGTCTGGTATTCTGTGGCAGTTCTGATGTACTGCGCATGCGTATACTTACGCAGTACATCAGAGCTGTGGGCAAAAGCAAAGGAGAAAGCAAGATCTCTGTTGCTTTTTACAAATTGTCTCGCTATGTTAAAGGAGTTTATTTAAACCTAAAATTATGGTCAGTATTGGCATAAATATGTCTTGCTAGGGCATTTTTCAAGTTGTTCTTGTTAATGGCATATACATGTTTGTAGATTATGTAGCTGAACTTCCATTACACCTGTATTAAAGCCCTCGAAAGAAATAAAATAGTTGAAGGGGCAACATGACAAATACCATAAATATGTAGCACAAAATTATTTTCACTGTAGGGATATGTACATTTTTTTAAGCCCCCCTGCTTACACCCTTTGGGTTTTGGTTTTGTCACTTTATTTTTTTTTTAAACATTTTTGAACGATTAAATGTTCGATCTGTAAAAGCTGACCTTTACAGATTTGAACATTTAATCATTCGTTGATCTAATACAGACCCAATGAATAATATATTCATGTTAGTGACAACTTCCTGCTAATAATACCCTTTAGTTTGCATTCACAGTGTCACCTAGCTTTTTTTAATACTTGTCAAATTTACTTGTTCACTTTAAGTTCACCAGTTGATATATCTCTTATGTCCCCTTTCTACATTTGTTGTAGTTAGTGTCCTTTTGACTTTGTGTGTTTCTTCTTTAATGTAAATTGCTTCGTACATCTTTGCAATTAATTTAATTTGAATCATATTTTTTGATTTTCCTACCTTTCATTTATTGTACCATATCTTACATCCATTAGTTATTATGCTATGAATGAAAAAATCATATTTTTTAGCCATCCATCCTCTCATGCTTCTTCACTTATAATAACTGTGACAATAAAAAGAGACCTACATCAGTGTTAAACATTGGAGTATCAACTTATACCTCTTCCTTAGTCTGAGTGTGCTCTGATTTATTTTTCTGTCCTAAAAATATGGTAATCTGTTAACTAGACTATACCTTTGTAAAACATTACAAGGGTGGCTGATTTGCCTTATTTATTTATTTTGCTATATTTCCCAGGTTTCCTCACTGAATATTAAATATTGTGTACAACTCTTCCTGTCAACCAATTATTCTATTCAGTCCATGAGTTGAAGAACCTATGGTGCATTCATTTCTATGGGCAGGAATCAGGTAGAGGATTATGTTTTTGTTATAAGCTGTGGCATTCCACTATATGGGCTCATGACATGCAAGGGGGCTAGTTATTAATGGCTAATGCAATATTGGTTTATGCCTACTTGAAATGTAATACAAAATCTTGCCCACTTGGAGGCAACACCTGTCATGTGATTCCTGACCTTTTTAAGTGTTTCAGCCATCCAGAATGTGCTTGATTACATGATCCCTAGAAGTCTTCTAAAAGAGAAGTGAGCAGGTGAAGCCTCCTCAATCCTCTTCTACCTCCAAGCCTGATCCACAAAGTATCTACTAATCAAACTCTGGTCACCTGGGGCATAGTCATAACTTTATCTGTCTGTGCCTTTGAAGCTACTTACCTCTTTTGTAGGACTATGTCCAACATTCACCAAAGTCTGCTCTGACCATGAGTTCAAAATAGTGTATTGCATTGATCTGAGATAACCTTCGCATTCTAGCCATATGATTTATTGTAAAGTGTGCCCCACTGGGTCTGGATATTCATCATTTCTTTCTGTTCTTTCTGATATGTTTTCACAACTTTTCTTAAGTTTGCATTGACTAGAATGTGGCTAGCCACAATGGACTGTACCAAAGAGCTCTTCAAATAAGCACCAAGAATCTTGCTTTTCAATTCATGGTTTTAATAAGGCAAAATACCCTGAAAATGATATAAACTGTAGTTTAAGCTATATAGTCTGAAATGTTACTGGTCACATTAGTTTTTTATTTGGCTCATATTTGTTAACAGTAGAAATGGGCTGATCCTTTCTGGACTGTGTAGTCATGACACACTTAAGGGAATAAGTCATCACAGCATATCATGTTTCATCTTGCAGAGTTTGGCTTGGATCGTTCAATCTATCCTTGCATATTGTTTGACATGGAGCAGGTTAGTTATCTATATAAGTTCTGGATAATCCCCAAAAAGAAGCACTTGTGCCTCATGGATCTTATCCTTTCAACCAGTTTTAAATATTAAAAACGTCTGAGCCACTTATAGATTCAAGTAAATCACTGTTGTATGACTATTCTGAAAAATCATCAAACCATTCATCTTAGCACTAGAACAAATGGTGGACATGAATTCCTTGATAATGGGGCACTTTCATCCAAAAGCACAGACTGCTGCCCCATCAGAAATACAATAATCAGTCTGAAATGCTGAAATATTTTGCACAACCAGGTCAAACTGCTAGACAAGCAATGATACTTCAAAACGATAACATTTGGCTACCTGTTATCAGAGATACAGGAGTGCATTTGTTAATAGCTTCTGTAACATTGTCTCAGCTGTATGTTTCAGTTACAGGCAGAATCTATTTCACAAATTCTTTATACAATAACATGAGATATATTACAGCTCCCAAGTAGAGCTATTAGAATATGTACAAAATATGCCAAGTTGATTAATTTATGTTCCATAAAAACAGAATGCCCTAGCTATAACCAGGAAGAGGGCTAAGCTGACTTATTTACATGTACTCATGACTTGAAATGAACATATGACTTTGTTATATACAATGCTGTCATGACAGAGATTAATGTTAAAACAAGATATAATTCCCTGGGTTCATAAATGTATGCAAATATATCCAGATTTGTCCTATAAGGCAATTAAATGGATGCCAGTTCTGTGGATACTTGCACATATTTTTGTAAATGCAAAAATCGAGTGGATAAATGCTAAAGCTACATTAATGTTAAGCAACAGTTTTGTTTTGCTTTCATGTTTTGAAAGCTAGGCTTTAACCAGCACAAGAAATGCAGGCAAGGTATAATAAAATTACCAAGATAAAAATACTGTAAAATGGAAAAGTACAAACTTAGGCTAAAGCACAGTGCAAAGGCAAAAAATATGAAAGCATGGACTATAAATAAAAAAAAAATAGAAACATAGACAGGGTACTATGCTTTAAAATAAGAAAAGGAAAGTGTACTTCCAGAGAACTGATTGCAAGCATAAGATTGTTCTGTATCCAGATTTAAAAGAAGAGGAGATGGAAGTAGATCACATGTCAACGCCAGTCCATCCATTGTAGAAACAGTTTTAAAGAGACACTGTCATAACATTTTCTGAAATCATTAATTTCTAAAAAATGAACTGGCATTGCTCCTTTTTTCACAATGGCAGATATATTTCTGAGCTGTTTGGATTTATCTTTAGAGTTTAAGATTAAGGTTTTCACCTCTCTCTTTATGCAGGACAGTTCCGATTTGGGGAGATGTCTCCTGCAAGAAAACATACAAAATTGCAAATGTCTGGAGAACTTATGTCAAACACTGTTTCCTAAGTTTCCCCTAATACAGGAGTGTCCAACCCGCGGCCCGCGGGCCGCATGCGGCCCCCAGAGCTCTTCCATGCGGCCCGCGACCCTTAAATTCAAATTTAACTTTTTTCCTCGTGTTTTCACGTCCGTGTCCTTCAGCTATTCTGCGCATGTGCAAAATTACTTTTTTCACATTTTTTTTCTTGCCAGCGTCTTTCAGCTGGTATGCGCATGCGCCAAAACACCGTTCAGTCGTTTTTTTCATTTGCAGTGAAGGAAGGAGTGAGATCGCGGTGAAGAAAGTGGATGTATTATTTATTTTACACACTGACTACAACATCAATTCTACAGCAGCAAAAGGTAAGCTAAGCTATATAGACAGTATTAAAGTGATCTTAAATGGGTCAGAAATATTTCTGCAGCAAAACGTTGTTTCTCTATTAGTGGCAATGGTCTTACTATCAGTGAAGCAGCCATTCTCTGGAAAGCTGAATGGAGTTTGCAGAATGTTGTCCTTGTTCTTTATCTTGAATATTATTCTTGTAAGAGTTTCAAAGTGCACTTTGCTACTATTTTTTTTCTTTAAATTGAAATGGAAGGGTAATAGCAGCCAAACGATATAAGTTGGGCTGAATGGGGTTTATTTACTGCTGAATGGAGTTTTCTACATAAGGTAGTTGGTTTACTATTATTTGCTGTGTTGACAGCAGAAATTTTCTGTATTTTTTTACAAATCCGGCTAATTACATGATGGCTCCTGAGTCATTAACTATTAATTCTAGTGCCCATGGCCTTCCAAATTAATTGTTTTATTTTTTCCAAGAGAGCAGACTTGGTGGTGTTAGTTGTTTTTCCCTAAGATAGGTTATTTTGGTTGAAATAGTTGCTATTCTGACTGTCCTTTTGTTCTGTATATATTTGGTTGATTGTCATGAGATTTCTTCCTCTCTCCAGTGCTTAGTTTCTCTACCTAATGAATGATATTATCTCATTTAATAGTCAAGGGTATCATTTGCCTTCTGAGCCTCCTCGTGGTAATTGGGAATAGTGCCCTGTATCTGGAATAATTGTTCTGTACAACAAGTAAGAATGTTGTTAGGGGATGACTAAATGTAAAAGAGTGTCCAGTTTGTGTTTTCACTTTAAGTAGGTTGCCCTCTTCACTTTCAGATACTGATCAACCATTAATGGGTGTGGGGGGAGGTGGTGGTTGTTCTGTTAGGCACCTGTGTTTTATGTTACTTATCTCCAGGTCTAGAATGGTGGTGTTTCAGGTTTATACTGGTTGACAGCATATAAGGTTCATAGGTTGATACTAAGCTTTTGCAGGGTCTCAAACAGCATTAATATTTAGAAGAGTATGAGATCAGACTTCAAATTTAGCAAGTATTTTTACTGCTCACAGGTAGTATCAGTAAATGATAAAAGAAAGTGATTGTCATTAAGCATGAAGCATTTGTTACATGGCATCAGAGGCTGCATACGTTTAAGTCAGTCTAACCTGGAATCTGATATTGCAATCATGTAATAGTGGGAGGTAATAAAGTGATTTGAACTAGTCTCTCAAGGTGCACAGTAATAACTCAAACAGACATACTTGAGATAGTCATGATGCAGATAGGCAGGTGGGAATGGAGCAAGTGTAAACCCGTGTATTCAGTGCTGCACTTTAAGTCATCCTGAAGCTTAGTGGTGATTTTGAGGTTGTTCACATATGATAAAATGATGCTTAAGCCATTTGCATCTGCATATTAGATAAAATGACTTTTCTGTAGTATTTTTGCATGTTAGTTAGATGTTGCCCGTTCGATTCTCAGTTAGAGCGTCTTCCGTGTGGCGACATGCGTGAATGGGCATTCCTTTGTTGAAGGTTGTGCGTTAGGCCAGGCAAGCCAGCATGTAAAAATCTACTGCCAATCATTAGCGGGGAGTTCGCTGTGGTGACCTAACCAGGAAAAGCCGAAAGACACAAACAAACATTTATGAATACTGCAAACAGAATGCTCTCCATAGAGGTCCTTGGAGGAATTTATATTAAGATAATGGAAGACATGGACAACTTTAGGAAACCAGCAAAATCACAGGTATGATCGATCTCATACAAATTGAAAGGTTCGTACCTGTTAATTTTTTTTACAAAAGATGTTAGATTTAACTGTTTTTTTCAATAATTAGAATGAGATATTGAATTTTAGGGCATATACCTGTGGTCTTTTGCTCTTTAGTTTAGGATGCGTCGTTAGACACAGACTCCTTTTTTTTTTTTTTTTTTTTTTTTTGGTCCTCACTTGCCGTTTGCCCCCAGACCATTTCTGTTGACTCAATGCGGCCCTTGCAACTGAAAAGGTTGGACACCCCTGCCCTAATAGTTACATATAACAATTAGTTTTATTCTGAAATACCAGAAACAACTCATGTTCTATATGTGTGTTTTTATTTTGACAAAAAGAGTGAAGTCTGGCCATTGTCATTGGTTGAGAGTACAGTTTGTCCTGCAGAATCTCACATTTCCATAAAAAATGGACATTTGAAAAGGTGTCAGCCCTAATTAAATTATCTCATAACTCCAAATCTATTACCTGTTTAAAGGACTCAAGACTGGAATATTGCTGATGCCATACCTTAAATTTGCATAACAATATTCATTTATTGCTTTGTTCTGATCCAGTGGACCTTAATCAGTTCCATCAAGCCATTACAGCAAAGGAAGCATTGGTGAAATATACAGTGCATCAGACATACGTTATATAAACAAGCTGATCAATATGCATTCATAATTTGCTGTTTTATATTAAAAATATGATACTTCAGCTGCTCATTTTCATAATGATTTAAATCAGCAAACTCATTAAAGGCTTTATTGCACAAAGTACAATGCAATGAACATAATCACAGAAAATGTTAAGGGAAAAAAAAGGTGAGGGGGTGATTAACACAGCATCAGTCATTAACATTGCATCTTACAATATTCAAAGAGTCATTATATTCAGTTCAGCCAAAAATAGCACTTTAAAGAAAGTCACTATACAAAGAACATATATGGATGAAGAAATATCACCAGTTCTGGAATATATGTAAGTCAGACGGGACCAAGATTCAGCATCAAACACTGATATGTTCTTGTTTCACATAATGTTCATGTTGAGAAAAAAAATGTACTCCAGCATAGTGCAGTATATTTACACTAGTACTCTGTCATTAATCTCAAAGTTCTGCAGTCAGGTAAACGTTATGTGGTGGCATCTACCATCTCACGTTTTTGTGCATGTGTATGTGCTGGTACCTGTCATATCTGCTCTTGCATGTGTATAAAACTGAGTGGCTTATTACACTTGTTAGGTGGCTAAAATGATAGGAGAGGTTTGGAAAACCAAGCATAATTTTCCTCCCAAGGGTTTGTGGGGGTATGTGTTTGTAGCAGTGCTGGATTGAGTCTGGATATGTGACTGCCTCATACTGGAGACTAGGTGTATAATGCACTAAATCATTTTTTTACACTAAATTATTTCTTAGTGATTTTTTTGTTTGTTTTTTTCTTCTACCTTGTACAGGTAAACTACAAACACTTAATCATTTGGGTTGCTTGCACAAATGCAATGGTGAGCACAGTTTTTTTCTGTGGAACTGGATATTTAGCACAGGCAGAACACGTTCTGAGTAACTCTAAGTGGTTGGATGGGAGATAGGAAATTTACCCCGGGGATCATGTCAGTCACCCTGCTAGACAGGGGTCCAGAGTAGTAAATATTGTGGGAAGAAATATCCAGGGAATTGTTATGGCTAGGCTTGCATAGGCCCTAGGGCCGATAGCCTACTACCAACCTATGAACCTATGAACCTATGATGACTGAGATGGACACTCACCTCAATACATGAAACTCAGTGCTAATAAAAACATAGCAGTACTTAGCAAGATAGAAAAAAATGCATTTATCTTACATCACAACATAGTAAAATCCAAAGTCAGGGCAATCTAGTAGTTCAACTCGTCACCAGCCCTAAGTCAAAATATGTCAAAGACACTCTACTATCCCTATGTCAGTGGGCTGCTGAATGTAAAATTGGATCAGTAATGGGACTGGAGCATAACTAACACACGACTCATTGATGTTTTTCTACCTTGAAATGGGAGCAGTACTAGATAAAAATAAGCAATCACCTTTTGTATAAGTGGCAAGCCTATCACATAAATACCTCATGAGGAGGATTACATTATGAGGTCACCACAAGCTACAGAAACATATAGCTCTCTTCACACACTCAGTCTTTCACATATAATGGCTAGTGCTATTTCAGCTTCACATTATCTGCAAAATCTTACAAGGCGACATTAAAAACCCTTTGTCACAAGGTAGGGCTAGCAGGTCTGAGTCTACAGCCATTGTGAAAATAACAAAACTGAAGCCACACAGCTTTGCAGTCTGAGAATCCTACTGTAACAATTTGTAGTCTATTAGTCCCAGGTTAACCACAGTGCCACGTCCTCAAATCATTTTACAAATGTGATTATGTCATAAGTGTTCAGAGACTATGGTCTCAAAGCCAGGGGCTCAAGCATCTCTGAGTATTCTACAAGTGCTTATGTCATAAGTGCTCAGAGACTATGGTCTCAAAGCTAGGGTCTGGAGTATCTCTGAGTGTTCTACAAGTGCTTATGTCATAAGTGCTCAGAGACTATGCTCTCAAAGCCATGGCTCGAGCATCTCTGAGTGTTCTACAAGTGCTTATGTCATAAGTGCTCAGAGACTACGGTCTCAAAGCCAGGGGCTTGAGTATCTTGCATCTCAGGTAGATTGCTGCTCACCTCATGCTTGAATACAGGTTCAGGCAAGCAGTTGCCACAGTTTACTTGAGCACATTGAGTGTGAGCAAGGTAAGTGCAGCAGCTGTTGCGAGGGAGTGGGAGAGGTGGGAATGTAGATTAGGGCAATGGTCAGGAATGGGGTTTTAGGTTTAGGTAGCATGATGGTCCATTTTAGGTTTAGGGAGCAGGAGAGGAGTTTTAGGGTTAGGGAGCAAGAAGGGTGTTTAGGGTTAGAGATAGGGTTGTCATAGGGCTATACAATTTTGTAGTATAAGATATTGGGAGGGATAAGTAGTCATGGACGATCGGGTTAGTAAGACGTACAGCACTTGTCTTTTCACACAAGTGGCATTGCGCAAGTATGTTGTAAGCAAACAGCACACAAGTACTTGCTGAATCATTATAATCATAACTAATCTGTTACATGTTTGAGACAAGGATGTCAAGAAACTCACCTCAAGAAGAGAAGGAAGCAAAGAGTTTAATGTCAATATCTGTGTCGAGAGCATTTTAAACTAAGTTATGATTAGAGAGATCTAGTCATAATTCCTTGCAGTACAAGGAGTTTTAGCTGCTTTGATGTACTAGTCACAGAAAAAAAATGGAGCGTGATTGTTTTACAGGTTTGAAAGCTGTAAATCAACTAGCACTGCCAGACAAATATCAGAGCCTGTCAACACTTTTGTGCGTGTTTATGCATGTGTGTTTGTGTGTGTGTGTGTGTGTGTGTGTGTGTGTGTGTGTGTGTGTGTGTGTGTGTGTGTGTGTGTGTTTGTGTGTTTGAGAGACAGGGAAGTGTATAATGTGGATTGCATCTTTTAAAGCTGTTTGAGCTTCTTGCTGCTCTTCTGTGGTGGCAGGCATTGGATGCTGTTATTCTGTAGCACAAGACTGGAGCTTAGCACCATTGAGAGGTACTTAAAATGTGTTGAACACCCTTCCTATATTCAAAATTTGCTTAATAAAGTTGTCTTTTTCCTGAATTTGTAGCATAACCATCATGCTTCATCTACTACAAGGGCATTTTAAATATACTGTATAAGATTAACAGCACCCCAGCTTACAACAACCATGCCTTAAATGCATCACTTACAGTTCCAGTGGTTCTAATTCTATTGTTTAACCACAGAAGATATGTCTGTGTCTGGTCAAATTCAAAAATGTACAAGGCATTTAACTTATTATCAAGCCGACTGTCTGTAACCATTTGAAATGTTGGAACCCGCTAGAGTGAGCCCCAAAATATGGAGACTAAACAGCTGAAAGAACAGACTTACACTAAGTCCAAGATGTCGTTTCTCTGTATATTCCTTTTTTCTCCAAGGTGTGGCAATGTTGAAGTTGGCATACATAATTTTGGGGATGTGGGGGGCTTGTCCCCCTGCAAAAAGTTTAAAGGAGAAGAGATTTTCGAGATTTGCTCTTCTCCTGTGTTTTTGGTCTTTTTTTCCAGCTTGGCAGCAATTGGCATTTTGAATGCTGACATTTGCATAGGGAGCCAATTCTGACACTTGAAATAAAGCCATAAACCTTACTGTACTGTTAGAAAACATTCCAAGTGCAACAAGTATATGATTACCTTAGGAAATGCTATGCCAGTATCTCTGAAAACAAGGAAACCTTTAATAGGTTTATGCAAAATTAAATTACATTCTCTTTGCAGAACACTCAGTGCTCTAACTGACACTATTATAAATAGCAAACGCAGGAAGAAATACAGGTTATGGTAAATGAGTGATCTCGTCTAAAATGACTCAGAAAGTTGAAATCTTGGATTTAATAGTGTTCTGCTCACATTAAAATGGAAAATCAGTGTCCCAACTTTTCCCTGCATGTCAGCCATATTACAGTCTTGAGCCCTGCTTCCTTAGGAAGGAAGTGGGACATGGAGCAACAAGGGAAGTGTACATTTCTTCAGGAAGAAAACTCTCAGACTGAATTAGTTTTTGCTAGATGTCTTCTGAAAAGACAACTTCATTTTGTAGGGGGCTCATCTAAGACATATCTACCTGACTGGATTTTTATTTTGTCTAACATTGTCTGGATTGGCTTGGGATAATTTCCTAGTGCATCTAAAGAGCCAATTTTCCCCCAGTATAAAACTGCTGCTGACTGGAACCAAAGTGAGCCTTATATGTATGTACTTGTATACTTGGATGTTCATGCTACATCACATCAAGTTAATTCCCTGTAACTTGTGGTATAGAGTCTGGTATGGTCAGATTTGTATTAACTTCTCTGGAGAAGAACATGGGTCCAGTAAGTTATGATATTATTATTTTTTGAGCACGCAGTCCTTTCCATCTTGATTTAAGGAGACCATAGTGATCCTGATCCTTGGAAAAAACATATCTAAATTCTGCCACCTTGAAAAACTACAATCCTGTCTCAAGCATGTAATTGATTGCAAATGCTATGAAGGAAGTAACAACTCAGCAGGAAAGAAAAACTCTGACCCTTGTCTAGGGATTGAACCCAATCCCATCTACATTCCATGAAGTTGTGATGGCCAGTGAAACAACATGGAGTCTCTGGACATTCAGGTACCTGTTTTTTCCCAAGTTCAGTTTTACTTTCAACTGGTAAACCACCATGAGGGTAGCAGTGACAACCTCTAGAAATGTGAGGCGGGGGGCCCTGGGTTTACGCCCCAGACAAGGGTCAAAATTTTCCTTCCTAGTTGTTTAATCTATACCAGGTTCATGGTTTGTAATATCAAGAAATTAGTTTTCATACAATATAAGTCATTTACTATTAGAACACATATTTTTACATCCTTAAAAGCCTGACCAATAATGTATGACCAGTAATGTACAACTCTCAATCTAAACCAAGCTTATATACTAACAATGCAACAAGCTACACTATATCAGCACCTGCCTGAACAGTAACTCACCTGATGTAGTTGAAATTACATAGTAATGGATGAAAAATGGCAACACCTACACCACTTCTTCCCAAGGTATAACTATATGTTTGATACAATCCTTGGAAAAAGAACAGGTGAAGATGTAATTGTAATACTTCTGCAGAAAACTACACACAACATTTTTGTAGTTACACAATCTAGCCTCACCACCAGTAATGAAGCAGACCGGATTCTGAGTAAACTGTCATTCAAGTCCTCACATCATCTTTACATTGAAGTCATATACCCATAACCCCTTGCCACACTCTCAAAATTCAGAGGATTATTACATACCACTTTTGATGCCATCCCACCAAACACATTATTATTGTAAGTGACTGTTGTGATGCCCATGCCCTGGCCCAGCAATCAAGGAGACTCAATCCTCTCCACTATCACCAGTGAGAGGCATCTCATATAGGAGGAAAGGATAACAAATATACACAGTAAAGTGCAATTTCCCTTAAAAGCACACAGAGATCACAGTCAGTCCGGCAATGGTCGCTCCCTTGCTCTCCAGGTCCCCCAATAAGACTCCCCACTGGCACAGCTATAGGGTCCAGATCTCAGCCTAGTGGGCAAGCTAAAACCTCCAGCACCCTCTCTGTCCAACCAGTGCTTCATGTCCCTGCCCAAGTAGCTGACACACACACACACACACACAAGCACACACATGCACACTGTATACACACACACACACACACACACACACACACACACACACACACACACACACACACACACACACACACACACACACACTTTGAGAAGAGTTTATGCAACCACACAGACACTCCTGGGGAAGGCTGGCACAGGTTCTCCAGCTGTGTCCCTTTTGCCCCGACTATACGGTAGAAATCACTGCCACCACCCAGCTAATATTTATCAGCTACTAAAAGGCCCTTATGAAAGGGTGTCCAATTATTACTGTGCAATATTATTATCCAACTGGTAGTATAACTAAACAGTCAAGGCTTATTAGAGTGACTTGGTACAGTAATCACTATAAATATGCAATGTACTCTAGAGCTTAAATTATCTCTATACAAAACAGCCACAGTTGAAAGGTTTAAAAATATTTAATAATAAGTAATAAAAACACAAGACAATACTTCTTACTACACAGTGCTAGTCAAGAGTTCAGAGATCAAAGAGAAATACTTAATATAATTCAGTAGTACAGTTCTGACATCACAGAAAAACACAGTCTAATCTTTCTAGTTTCTAGCTATTTCTAAGAGAAAACACAAGTCTAAGATAACTTACATATAGAACACAGGCAGAGTGCTGAGTTGAATAGTCAAGACAAAAATGCTTAATAATCTCTGATTCTCTCTATTTTTAAAATCACATTCCTGGTTCCCATTACATCATTCTTCACACTTCCCTGGGTTCCCAGGCTAACAGAAGCTACATTTACATTATTAACATCTCCTTCTGTTATCTTGCAGCTAGTCAGGAAGCAGAGCAATAAAAATATGTTTGCATGTTTAAATCAAATGTCCGTTGCTTATTTCAAAGCTGTCTCGCTATGTTAAACACATTTAACATAGCAAAACAGTAAAAAGCAATGGAGATCTTGCTTTCTCCGTTGCCTTTTTTTTTTAAACCTGTCTCACTATGTTAAACCCATTTAACATAGTGAGACAGGTTTAAAACAAAATCAACAGACAAAGCAAGATCTCCGTTGCTTTTTACACACTGTGTCGCTATGTTAAAGGAGTTTAACATAGCGAGACAGCTTTAAAAAAAGCAATGGACATCTCCGTTGCTTTTTCTAAACCTGTGTCGCTATGTTAAACTCTTTTAACATAGCAAGACAGTGTTTTAAAAGAGACTTATACTAATGGAAAAAGTCCGGGCGACCGGACCTTTTTCCATTAGTATAAGTCGATTTACAATGTGCATGCTGGCCAATCAGCGTGCACGTTTTGGAATATTAATGGGGGCTCATGGTATAATGTTCAATCTACCCCAACCACAGCTCCTTTTATACATGAATGACATTGTTGTTTATAGATCAATCCCCACAGATCAAGTCATCTACAAACAGACCTCCTGGAACTGAATAAATGGCTCAGTGTTAAAGAAAGGCTTCTTCTCAATAACCCTCCCCCTCAAAACAAATGCTGTTTGTTAGAAAGAGAAGATTTACAAAAGCACTTAGTACTTTCATTACCATAGGCTAGTGGAATGACCTTATTGAAACCACAACTTTATTTAGATAACTGCACATTTGGCTACATTATTCCATCAGCTTTCAAGAATGTATTCAAAACCTCAGATCAAAAATGAACTGCCTCCTATTCTGGGTCATAAACACTCTCAAGTCCTCTCTCTACCAGCCATAGCAGCTACAGGCAAAGCATCCTGCATGCACAACTTGAATATGGCTTACCTTTCTTCAGTACCACCTCAAGCAAAAACACAACAACCTTATAGACTTTATCCAATAAAATATGTCAATTTATTGCCATTTCCCTTTGGAATGAACCAAACTGGCTCACACTATCCAAAGGAAAATATCTCCAAGTACCAGCAAGTGCCATCCTCCTTCTAGTCTCATCACTCTTCAGAATATTCCACCAGAACATACCATCTTTACTGACTATGAAACTCATCACAACCCCTCCAGTCTACAACCTTAGAATCCAGGTTAGAGCTGGCTCTAAACCATTTCTACCAAGCTACATAACTTCTTTGTACTCACTGATAGACTGTGGCAGTCCCTCCAAAAATCATCTCATGATGTCTATAGTCTATATATAGTTGAGGCCTTGATTCAAACATTTTCTAGAAAAACAAAACAAACACAAATGTGAAAATGCTGGACATATCACATGATCTATTAATGCTCCATCTCCATGTCATTCTCTCATCTTCACATCTTTGCTAACTCAGCTCTTCATGTGTGGGTTTGCATTATGTAAATATGAACAGAATGTCATTATTTTCATGCACATTATTTTGCTGCCTTTGTTTACATTTGATTGTTTTACTTTATAGGTTTGATAGGCAGGTACTAGGCTATCTGCCCGAAGGCATTTATAAGCCTAGCCAGAATGTGTTGACTTTCGCCGCCCCCTTAGATTACTTCCCTGTGCCTCTGTCCAGCAGAGCCACTGAAGTGATCCATGGGGTAAACTTTCTGTTTCCCATCCACTCTTCAAGGTTTCTTTTGAAGAGGGTTAGCGAGGAGCTCTGCCTAATGTAGACTGGAATCTTGTTCCAAAGCATGGGAAGTCTCTGGGACAGGAATCTATCCCTCCAGCACATCCTACTTATTGTTGTGGTGAGGTTTAGATCCCTGGAGTGTGTGGCTCGATGGGATATGGTTTTCTTTAGATGGAGCATGTCCATCAATTCTGGGTTGGACATGGCCTTGTATGTCAGGCAGAGATCACCTCTGAGTAGGTGGTATGCAACCCAGTACAGCTGGAGTTTCTTCAGTTGAGCTGCATAGGGCATTTGTTTGAGGCCAATGATCCTCTTGGTGAGGTACTTCTGTGATATTTCCAGTTGTTGCAGGTGTCTTGTAAGATACATCCCAAATGGAGCATTGTACTCTATGATGGGTCTGATGAGTGATGCGTAGGGGGGCCCAATGACCTCTTTTGATCTGAATGCAAACCCTTTTGTGATTAGGTGGGCCACATAGAAGGATTTGTCTAACCACTTTGGCAATGTGATTATCAAAGGAGAGGTTCATAGGTTCATAGTTAGATACTAGGCTATTGGCCCTAGGGCCTATATAAGCCTAGCCAAAAAATGTACCCTGACTTTCGCCACCCAAGAAAATTATTTTCCTGTGCCCCTGTCGAGCAGAGTCACAGAAGTGATCCCTGGGTTGAATTTCCCATTTCCCATACAATCATCAAGATTTTTCTTGAAGAGTGCTAATGAGGAGCTCTGTTTGACATAGATAGGTAGTCTGTTCCAGAGTATGGGAAGTCTCTGGGACAGGAATCTATCCCTCCAGCATGTTCTGTTTATTGTGGTGACAAGGTTTATGGCCTAGAGCATGTAGCTCGGAGGGATTGAGATTTCTTTTAGTGGAGCATGTCCAACAGCTCTCGGTTTGACATAGCTTTGTATGTTAGGCAGAGATCGCCCCTGAGTAGGCGATATGCGATGGAGTAAAGCTGTAGTTTTTTGAGATGGTCTGTGTAGGGCATCTGTTTGAGGCCAATAATCCTCTTTGTGAGGTATTTCTTTGGTCTTTCCAGTTGTTGTAGATGTCTTGTGAGGTACATACCAAAAGGGGTATTGTACTCTATAATGGGTCTAATGAGTGATGAGTAGAGGGGAACAATGACCTCTTTTTTTATGGATGAGAATCCTTTTGTGATGAGATGAGCCATGTAGAAGGATTTCCTGACCATTGTGGTGATGTGATTATTAAAGGTTACTATCTACTTGGGTTCACCAGATCCCTTATTACGTCTTCTGTATTTAGGGGGCTACCACCTATGTGATAGTTTGTGGGTACTTTGTTTTTTCCAAAGGGGATGACTATGCACTTTTTGGCATTTAGCTTGAAGCCATGGTTTTGACACCAGGTATCTGTATCTGTGAGATACTTTTGGATGATGTCTGTGTCAGCCGGTGAGTCAATTATAGCCACTAGTATGCAGTCATCTGTGAACTTAGTCAGCTATAGTCCTCCTGTACTTGCCTGTACCTCTGAGAAGTATATGCCGAACAGGAGGGTCCTAGGACTGAGCCCTGTGGTGCACCACTTGTAACCGGTTTAGAGTCAGACCTAGCTCCCGCAACTCTTGCCATGTGGGTTCTGTCCATGAGCCAGTTGGCAACCCATTTCATGACATAGGGGTTTATGTTCTGGCTGGTAAGCTTGTCTATAATACCTGAGTGGGAATGGTGTCAAAGGCCTTTGTGAGGTCTAGGTAGGCTGTGTGAACCACCTTTCCCTCATCTATAGCCATGGTATTTGTCTCAAAGAAGTCCACCAGGTTTAGGCGGCATGATCTGCCCTTAACAAAGCTGAACTGGGTAGGGTCCAGTGTTTGAAGGTTCCCAATGTCTCTGTTAATGAGATCCATGATGATGCACTCCATAGCTTTGCAGACCAAGCTAGTCAGGCTTACAGGGCGATAGTTCCTGGGGTCTGTTGTTGCTCCACCTTTGTGGAGCGGAATAACCGTTGCTGTGCGCCACTCTGTGGGAACATAGCCTGTGGAGAGGCTGAGTTTAAATAGTGTGTTTAGATGAGGAGTTAGTTCATCTTTGAGCTCATGTAGGACGCAGCCTGGGACACCATCCGGTCCCATTGATGCTGTGTTTTTGGCTTTGGAGAGGGCTGTTTTAACCTGAGTGTCTGTGATTTCAGGGGCACTACATTCTTCTGATGTAATTATGGGCCCTTTTGGGGGTGAGAGGGGGGTGAAGTTTGCACTGAACCTTTCTGCAAGGATGTTGGCTATATTGGTTGGTTCAGTGTATTTTGTGCCATTCTGCACTAACTCCGAGCAGATCTGAAAATTGCCACTTAGATTCTTGACATAGCTAAATAATGCCTTGTGGTTATCTTTGGAGTCCATGGCAATTTTTCTTTCGAAGCTAGCCTTGGATGATTTTATGAGGGAATGTAGTTTCTTGCTGATACTGATCAGGGATGTCTTCCCTTCTTGGGAATTTACTCTTTTCTGTACTAGTTTCCTCCTTCTATTGTATAGCTTGTTTATGGCAGGGGTCCACCACCAACAGTTACCTTTGCTGCTGCTGCTCATTTCCCAAACTCAGGTTGAGCCTGTATTTGGTCATACTGAGATTAGTGCTGTAACCTGCTAAACAATTTATAAATAAAATAAATTAATGTATATTGCATTTTTGAAAAGATTGTGACCTTTTTGTTCCTTCTTAGTTCATATTTTGCTCATGCTATAGAAATAACTCTGCTGATTATATGACCTCATCATGGTGAGAGACCAGTGGTGGTATTTCTGTTTTGGTGTCCAGTGATCCATCTTCAGCATTAGATATGACAAATCACATTATTCTTTTGAAAATAAAGTGTTGGTTATAATGCAATGTTTTAAATATTAGGCCAGAGTCATAAAGGTTACCACAAAGTGTACACTTTCTGAATTCATGAACAGCTCTAGCACAGTGCTTGTGCTGTCTATTCATTCAGAAAGGTTACACTAAGTGTACACTTTGTGGTAACCTTTATGAATCTGATGTACTGTTTTACTTTTTGGGACATACTCAGAGGGTGCTGTCCGAAGTCAGCACCCTGTCATCCTACCATGTTGTTTGTGAGGAAACACATGATTTCTCTAGTATCAGGTCCATTATTACTCTCTGTATATATGCTTCTACTTGGAAAATGCATTTGAAAGAGAGACATGTAGTATACTGAAATCATTGATTATGTAGTAGACAGACTGAACTCAGTTCAATACTGAATGAAGAATAACTACATACTTCATCTTCAACTTTATTATAATGCTTATTTCCTAAATATTCAAATTAAATAGATGAAAATGAAGACTAATAAAAGAACCATTAAAACATATTGCATATTATGTTGAGTTATTTAAAAGTGAACATTCTGGGCAAATAGTAAATATCAACAAGCAAATTACAATAAAATAACAAAAAAAACAAACAGACTCCCAAAAAGGCAGGCTAAAATAGCCTAAAATAACCTTCTCAGTCATGAACTTATAAAGCCAGGACACTCCTTCACTATCATTGTTAAAGGAAAATGGCGATAAAAAATAAATTCATACTCAATAAACAGATTGGTATGAGTGGGATTCTTTAACAGCCTTTCATTGTCAAACAGGCAACATAGTGCATAAAATAAGTGCAGCAATGCTAAAAACATCTGGAGTTATAGGACTGCTGCAAACAATAACTCCAATAACCCTATCAGCTGAAACAAGTAACAAATGGGTCTCTTTTAACAAAATAATAAAATAATACAACCTAAAAAAACAAAATTCTATTAGACTGCAAAATAAACCCATTAATCAGCGACTTGAAAATTAGAGAGTTCAGTATCTTAAAAGTTCAATGGCTCAGTTGTTCAGAAATTTGAAGGCTTGTTGAGTTGAAAATTAAATGGCAGGCATCCCAGAAAGCCAACAGTTCAAAAGTTCAGAAGACCAGATATTCAAAGGTTCAGTAACTCGGTGATTCAGTAGCTCCACAGCTCCAAATATCCCAATAACTCAGCAATTCAGCAGCTTGATAGCTTGAAAACCCAAAAGCAGGCAGGTAATTTCAACAGTTCAGCAGCAAACAGTGACCAGCTAAGGAGCCACCAACACATCCAGCATGCAGCCCCAACTGAGAGACCCAACAAAGATGGATCAGATTACTTTCATGCAACCTCCACAAAACTAACAGTAGACAACAAGAAGGTATCCAAATATCAAAGACCAAAATCTCCACTAGAAACATAACATGAGCCAGTAACTAGATCAAAGTTCATCCATAGGCAGTCAACTATCTGCCATCCTTGGACATGCCTGCAGTGAAACACCTCCAAGACACAGACCTTGTCTGCCCATGCTATTCTGTGAGCTTCAATTGCTCTAACACTAGACCGTTGCATAATCCATAAGGAAAAACTCTGGAGTTTATGTCAAAGGGAGATAGCCTGAGACTGAGTGATGTCTGATAACAAACAAGCAAGTAATTACCCACAAAATTGAATCATGGTGACTCTATGGGTAGATCCCAAAGAGTTTTCATGGCATATTACGGAAGTAGATTGCCAGGCTTTTCTTCTGCACAGATACTGCTACTACCCAGTTGTATCCCAGCCAGGTTTTGAACCAATCTTTGATAACAGAGTGGCATTAAAGAACCTGATATCAACTGTTGGCTTGTTGCTTCTGAGGAATATCACTTATAATAGACATTTTATTCCAAGAGAAGACATTTCAGTAGTCATTCTCATATTGGGCTCTTCACAACTGGACAGCTGTAATGTTATGTACTTAGCCATTGTAACAGGGTCTTCAGTTGGAATAGGTCTATGCTGCTTAACTGTTAATATGGCTATCATGTTATCATCACATTACCCTTGTCTTGATGCGTCTGCCTTTACTCCTATATGCTCACAATTGTGTTCAATGTCTTTGAGCTTAATAATTTTATCCATCCTTGTTTTATATCCATATTATCTAAAAGGGATTCTGATGGCTTAGCAGCTAGCGCAGACTCACTGTCTGGTGTCTCTGTAGCTGCTAGTGTCTCCGTGGATGTGACTTCAGATATGTGGAATACAGTCTTTTCTTTAGTAGGTAACATACCATTGGAAGTCGCTAGATTAGTTGACATAATAGTCTTCCATTTTGGGCAACTTTAAGATGGTCTTAAAAACACCCTTTCCACCTCGCATATTCTATTACTTATGAACAGATCGACTTATTTACCTTTGGTGAAAATTTATTGTCATGATTTATTTTTCTATATTTATCCTAGATTTGAAACTATGTTTGGAAATCGTACATCTTTTCTTGTCTTTATGTTATTAGTTTTGCATGGGGTTAGGTATAAGCATCTAATTAAACTATTTTTTTTATATATTTAAGGAACATCCCTCTCTACTTCTTAACTCAAGAAATATGGACAAAGCCTAAAATAATGGGGGGACAAAGACCCAAAAATAAGGACGGACTTTCAATATTGCTCATATAAACTTAAACTGTTCACAGAATAATAGGATTTGTATTATCATGTATTTTCTGAAGGATATGAAGTCTGAAATGCAAACATATACCATTATTTAATGACTTTAGTCCTCAGTGATTTCCCAGAAAACCACACATTTTAGGAGGAACAGACTAAAATATAAGGAAAAAAATCTCAACATTCTGCAAAAGTCTGGACAGTTGAGAATTATGTTAAGGGAGAAAGGGAGGCTGTTATATCCAGGATGAAAATACCAGGAAAAGTAATGTAGCACTGAAATGGACTTGATTGTTAACAATAATTAAGTCATCTTGAATGAAACAAAGATGCATATCAGATGAATGCAACGTTTTAAAATTGAAAAGTAGTACCTACTGTTAAACAAACACTTGTCAATACTGTTTGATGATGAAAATATGGTAACAGGGAGGAGAGGAGAAGAGAGATAGAAAGGATTAAGAGTAGCAAAACACTGAGGCTTCTGGTTCAGGGTCTGGTGCTGTGAACACTGTAAGTTCAAGCTCTGGAATTAAAGTTTCTTAAAAGTCCAGTAAGGGTTCTATACTATTTGATTCCAGAATAAGAAACAGTCCCACCTACTGGAGACCCGTTTTGTACATATGTTGTTGAAGAAATGGCAAATCAAAGTAAAAGTCAAACTAGATAAGCTGTGGTTTTGTACCTCACCTGAGGCAGACACTCCCAACATGTAAACCCTTTTGCCTGCACCATTACCGTCAGTGGTGGGAAACCCAGCTCCTGTACAGCAGCAGTTGCATGAACTACCAACATCAGAAATAGCCAACTTAACTGCTTCCATCAACTAATTAAATGGGTTGATGGATGCATTTCAGACTTCTTTACACATCCAAGTGCAGGATATTAAAATTACTGTAATATGGATATTGGAATGTGTGGGTAAACTCAAGCAAGTAAAACAGGACTGTGGAGTTTGACTCAAAGAAGCAGAATATAAAATATTTTTCTTATTAGTCCTCACTCAGAAACTACACAATCAACTTGATGATCAAAAGAATAGGAGATGATGTAACAACATTAGAATACTGGGTGTACAGGAAGGCACAGAATAGAAAGATATGCTCTGATTCCTTCAATCCTAGATACCAACTACTGTAGGGCTAAATACTTCTTCAAAACTAATACTGGAAAAGGCACTTTGTTAGCCCCTATGCCCAACCAAATTATCCTCCAAGTTAGTTATTGAATGCTTTTGTTATTTCAGCAGCAAGGAATGGTATTGCATGCAGCATGGACAAAAAAAGTCATTACATACCTGGGTAAGAAAATAAAATTCAACAACAACTGTTCAACACACGTGCTACTTAGTAGAAAAGAATGGCTTCTATTGGTTCATCACTTAAAGGTAAATGGAGTTTCTAGCATCCACATTATATCCAACCTGACTGCAAGTAGCACTTCCAGATGGTCCACATGTTTTTCAGCAGATGGAGGAAGCCATTACATATTTAAAATGGAATGGTTCCCCATACTAGCAAAAAGAGATGGATTAGCCACTGGATGAAATATTGTTTTTCTGTATCTGAAGAGATCTGCTTCAGTAATCACAGAAGCTGATCCAAATTTTAAGCTGAGCACAGCCTGATGCTCTTAAAAACTCCATCTGTCAAGTGGAAGCCTGGACACAAGATGCTGAACAGTTGCAGGTACATTTGCTTGGATGGCCAGTTAAGTACATGGTTACCTTTATAGTGCTACTGCAATTATCTTATTAAGCCTCTTTGGTGTTTAAATTGTACTTACAAAGTAATTTCTATAGTGTAACTTTACTGAGACTCTATTCTATGTCAACACACTACTAGATCTTGCATAGATTGACATTTCCAAACAGAACAGTGGATTACAGACTTCTAAATTGTTTCTTACTTCTCATGGAGCTCAACTATAGATGCAGTCCTTTTTAACTTCCCCCAAAACAGACTACATTACATAATAATATATTAGGCAGAGTGGCAATCTGATCCTGGACATAAAGAAGGAGAAATATATTTTCACTAATAACACAGATCAAGTTACTTACTGTCAACATTAACAGAATAAATTCCCCCGACAAGTGGTCTTGCTTGTGTATTTGAGTTAGACAATGTTCCCCAGATATCCTAACATTATGAGCAACCCACATACTAAGTTGTCTTCAAAAGGCTATAATTTAGTCAACTCCTCACTGCATCAAACAGCAACCAGCAAGTAAAGGGGTTGCTATATTAATTAAGAATAATTGCCCACATATACAGTTGTTGGACAGTTTCCCCCCACCAATATGTGAAGTAGTGGGGGTAATATTCTGGTTAGGTAGTAGAATGCTAATCCTTATTTTCATCATCCTTCACAAATCCATGGGAATTAGAGAGATTAGATATATTCTTTATTACATCCAAGAGAACAGTAAATGTTCCTCAATTATTGCAAGGGATTTTACATGTATTACTGACCCACTGAAGACTTTATTTAACTACCTCTACTAAGTCCATAAGAGCCTGGACAGATGAAACATTTTTAGTGGATTTAGGCTTATATACCGATCCTGCACTGATCCATTATACATACCATTCCAAATGCTTTGGCACCTCCACAAGAATAGAGAGAAGTATAGCTGTATAGAAAGACTGTCTTAGAACATTACCCCACGTATAAAGTGATCCCATGTCCATACTCTGACCACAAAATCCTAGAATCCTATTTACCAGACTGGGATCTTCTACTGCCTAAAGCTTGTAGGTTTCACCCATATTAATACAGGCACTCAGACTTCACTAATCTCTTGGTTGAACCACACAAGAGTTTTTGGCAGTACACATATCAGGGGATTATTCCCTCCCATGCATTATGGGATACATATAAGGGATTTCTACGAGTTCAAATTCTGACCACTGGAGTATGGAAATAATGGAATGCCAACTTAAAACTCTTACAACAGCAATGCTAGCAAGTACCCCCGCAAAAGACACCCTCAAAGTCCAAACTCTCTCTAAAACCCAGGCACTAATTCAAGATATTATTAGTAAGAAAACTGAAATTTCCTTGGACAGGTTTTGCTTTCAATATTATGAAATTTCTTTACATGTTTACTCTAGGTTGGTCAGAAAATGCAAAAGAAATTTGAAGATGTTCACACCCTTAGCTACCCATGCAAGGGTTAAAAATAATAGTTATGTTACATTCAAAGACACCCTAATTGAGTTTCGTAACTACTACTAAGCCATCTATACTGACTCTTCCAATACCAATGATATACTCTCTGCCATCATTAACCTAATCTCTAATTTTCCAGCATTGCTTTCTCAATCCACTGAACAAACACAAACAAAACTTTGTAAAGCCTATTCCTAGGCAGGAAGTGCTTGCAATAGTTTAGAATTTAAACCTTAATAAACTTCCAGGCAGTAATGGCCTTTTATCAGAAGTATATAAGCTGCTTCAACTGCCAGCTATAAGTATTTTTTGGGAAGCATGTTCATCAGCATTTTCATGATTCAATGTTCCTTCCTCATAGAAACAATCTCCTTAAACCGGATAAAGACTCATTGCTTCCTTACAATTATAGACCAATTTCTTTACTCAGTAGAGATACTAAGATTTATATGGGTATTTGGGCAACCCAAATGAACCCTCTGGTTCCTTCTTTAATACAACTGGATCAAACCGGTTTCATTAGAGGCAAATCATCCTGGAGTCATATCTTGAGACCTACACTCTCATTAGAAAAGGGTAATCTTTGCAGTATGTCAACAACCCTATCATCTGTAGAGGCATGAAAGGCATTTGACAAAATTACATGACAAGTCTTGGCATTCTTCCACTTCTCGCTCCCATGTATAGACATGCTAGCAACATGATATCATGGATTGACTGCAGCAGTACATGTTGGCCCCTTTATTTCTAACCCATTGGGTATTTCCAAAGGAGTCAGACAAAGCTGTCTTCTAGCTTCACTACTATTCATTTTGTCTATTAAGCCCTTAGCCCAGGCTCTTCAAAACAACCTTTGCATCAGATCTCGCAAAAGGTTAAACAACAATATTAATGGTAGAGTCACTCTGTTTGCAGATGGTCTTTTAGATCCAAAGAGAACACTACCTAATAGTTGGAATATTCTAAGTAGCTGGCAGCATATTTCACGATACAAGGCAAATCCCACCAAATACATACTAATATCTTCCATTTTTCCATTCATGTTTTGACTTTGTAAACTGCTCCTTGAACTAAATCTTGTAGCATATTTTTACATTTTAAAAAATATGTTTTATAGCATATCCTTGTATCTGTAAATATGTTTTGATCATTTCTTATGAAATCCTCCAAATGATCTGTTGAGATCAGTGCACTATCCCAGTAAACAAATATAAATAAAAAATAATGACTAAATAAAATTAACTACTAGACCATGTTCCAAAGACCAAATTACCACAGTAACAGCTATAAATAAATGCAGTCTGAGGGTCATGCTGCTCAACGCTAAAAGTCTGAATCTCAAGATGCACTTGGTCGAAGCACTCCTCAAAATGGAGAACATTGACATTTGTGCTATAACTGAGACCTGGTTTAAAGCAGCAGAAAGCACCCCAGCGCTACCAGGCTATAACTCATTCCACACCTTTTGGCCCCATAACATGGACCGAAGCTCCAAAGGTAGTGGTGTCTCCATATTCATAAAGGATATGCACACCTCCAGACTAGTAGCCCAGCATAACACATCTGAGATACTTCAGGTACAACTAACATTGGGTAAGATGGCAATTCAGGCCATAGCCTGCTATAGGTCCCCAACCATGTCCCAAGACTCTCACTCCACGTTCCTAAGCACCCTGGAAACTATTAAGGTCCAACCCAACACTCTCATACTAGCTGACTTCTACTACCCCTCCATCAACTGGGAAAATACTCAAGCATCAATGCACTGGTCCAATGCTTCCTGGAATTCATCAGTTCCAATGCCCTGGACCAGCTCATACTTACCCCCACTAGAGGAAGCAACATCCTTGACCTGATTATTACTAACATGGGCAACTGCTGCTCTACACCAATAGTCAATTCTTCCCTAGTTAGATCCGACCAGAAACTAATCACCATGGAAATCCACATCTCACCCACACCCCCTCAAAGGTAACCACCATGAAAAACTTCTCCAAAGTTGACTTTGGGCTCCTAAAAACAGAGGTGGCTAACTTCATGGCACCCATGCAAATGGACAATAGATGCATGACTGCCAAATCATACACCAATGCACTGTATGAACACGTACATAAATGCATGGAACTAGTCATACCCAACAGAACCAAGACACTCTCCTCCAAAAAACATAAGGCAATCTGGTGGTCTCCTGTCATTAATAAACTCTACAGCAGAAGGAAGAAATTGTTGCAGAAAAAGGTGAGGTCCCAAGACTGGAAAAACTCCCTTATTAATCTCAAAAAAAAGTTGAGATCCCTCATCAAAACCTCTAAAGCCAGCTATGAAGGCAGGATTGCGGCAGACACTAAAAACAATCACAAAGCCTTCTATAGTTATATCAAAAATATCCACGGCAATACCCAGGTTTGCTCTGAGTTACTGCACAATGGTACCTCCTATACTGACCCAACAGATATTGCCAACTTTCTGGCCGACAGATTCACTGCCGACTTTACTCCTCTCTCCTCCCCTAAAGGACCAATCACAATACTGGAGGAATGTCAGGCACTCAGCATTACTGCAGCACAGGTTAAAACTGCTCTGTCCAAGGCCAAGAATACAGCTTCCATGGGACCCGACAATATTCCTGTATGTGTTCTACATGAACTACAAAATGAACTGGCGTCACATCTTTGTGACCTGTTCAATCACAACCTCACCTCAGGCTTTGTCCCTACCGAATGGTGCACTGCTACAGACATCCCTCTCCATAAAGGGGAAGCAACTACAGACCCTGGAAATTATCACTACATTAACCTGACAAGTCTGATATGTAAGGCTATGGAGCACATCATCATGGACCTAATTAACAAGGGTATAGGGAATCTCCAAACTTGAGCCCATGCAATTTAGTTTTGTGAAAGGTAGATCATGCCTGATCAACTTGGTTGACTTCTTTGAGTCAGTCACCAGAGCTGTGGATGAGGGCAAAGCAGTTCATACAGCCTACCTCTATCTCGCCAAGGCCTTTGATACCATACCTCTCTCAGGAATTATTGATGAACTCACCAAACTAGGCATCAACCCCTATATCACTAGGTGGGTTGCAAATTGGCTCACAGGTAGAACCCACAGTGTGAAAACAGCAGACTCCAAGTCAGACTGCCGACCAATCATGAGTAGAGTCCCACAGGGATCAGTCCTAGGTCTTCTCGTGTTCAGCATCTACTTCTCAGAAGTCCAGGCCAACATGGAGGGACTCTGGCTGACCAGGTTCACAGATGACTGCAAGATGGGAGCCATTATTAATTCTCCAAGTGATGTAGACATCCTACAGAAAGGCCTCACTGAGACCAATGACTGGTCAAAGACAGTAAAGCACCCGCACGTAAATCAAATCAAACCAAAAAAAAAGGAGACAGCACAAATCCTGTTGGAAAATAAGTGTATTAAAAAATACACATAATATACATCATAATAACAGACTGCATATACATATGCAAAAAAACAAATTACACAGACCGGTTTCGGCTAAACAGCCTTCCTCAGTGTAACAAAAATAATAAAGACCACTGCGTTCAGAAGCAGCCAATAAATATATAGGCGTACAAGTAGGACAGAGACCAAT
Source organism: Protopterus annectens (assembly GCF_019279795.1). NCBI lineage: Eukaryota > Metazoa > Chordata > Ceratodontiformes > Protopteridae > Protopterus > Protopterus annectens. The sequence continues at coordinate 1,973,370,229 of NC_056739.1, forward strand.
GAAAATAATACACAAATTGGATAATCAAAACTGTTCATTTAAATCTGGAGGAAAAAGCCCACCTAGTTTAACAATCCACTTTTTTTCTTTGATGTCCAAAACGTGACGTAAACCAGCTAGATCATTGTTTTTATGCACAATACAATCAGTAATAGTAAATTTAAACGAACCAGTCTGATGGTTACAAATATGCTTATATAATGCACTAGTTTGCTTATGTATCCTGATATCACTCAAGTGTTCACTAATTCTAAGCCTGAAAGGCCTAGAAGTTTGTCCCACATAAAAAGCCTGACAAGAGCAACTAGCCAAGTAAATAATCCAAGTTGAGCTGCAATTGCCACAAAAATCCACGACAGACTCTTCACATATATAAAATGTTTAATGAATAAAAAGGACAAGTGCTTTTGCAAGTAGCTTCTTCAGATCCTATATAAAATGTCATAAAACAGTGACACATTTAAAATACATTGTAACCAATCAAAGCACATACAATTGGCACCAAAATGACATCATAGTCAACAACAAAGCAAAATCTATTGCTTGTTACTATGTATCTTAAATTTCCTCCCACTTAAAATGGGCTTAATATTTTCCTGACTATTTAACCCTGGATGTCTGTGTGCCTGCATCCTGAGGATCCATTTAAGTTCCCCTTGTTCCAGGTTATTACAATCACCACCCCTCACATTTTGATGCACTTCTTGTAAAACCCTAAAGGAGAACTGATGGTTTAAAAACTCTAACTGATGAGAAGAGACAGATAATCAGACAGCACCTGGTTTACCTGGAAAGGAAGACTTCTGAGACCCTAAAGTCTGAGTAGCCTTAGCAGAAGAAGCCTGCTTGCCACTCTTTTTGCCCATAGGAGGAGGGCGAGATTACTTGTGATCAAAGGCTGGCTTACTGGGGTAATTTCTCTAAAATTTAGGAACAGGAGAGAAAAACAGATGTTTGAGTTCCTGTAAGGCCTTCCTTTATCATGAAAGGACTTAAACAAGACAGCAGCAGCTTCCCCAAACAATTGTTTATTATTAAGAAAGACACGCATCAACTTAGCCTTGATATCATCAGGCAATAGTTGCAGTCAAAGACAAGAATACCTCTTCATCAGTGAACCAAAAGCAGCAGCCCTAAAAGAGGCATCTGCTGTATCATAGCTACCCCTGATTGAATGACGAACCACGAGGAAGTGCCTAATAGGGAAAGAGCAGAAGTTTTACCCTCAGAGTCTAGGAGATCTGAAATAACCTGACAAGGCTGAGAAAGGAGAGCCAACACATATCTGAACATGTGGATGTAATAATTAATAGCCCTAAATGTCAAGGCAGCCGAGGTTTAAACCTTCTTATGTAGCCTTTCCATGGTTCTGCTGTCTTTATTAGAAGGCAGTACCTTGGGCAAAGGAAGCAATTGAGAGGACTCGTAAGAGACTACAGACACCCCTGAGGGGTCATCAGCTGGACAGGACATTTATACAAAAAGTTACAGTCCTCAGGTACCCTATAAAACCTATCAGGTTCTTGAGAGCAGGGGACTGAGAAACAGGAGCTGTACAGGGATTTGAAAATGCATCCAGCAAAGCAGCCAAAACAGAAGAAATAGTACTAGATTTTGGAGATTCCATCTGCAGCAACTAATAGTACCTCTTATGTATCTCAGAGACCTGAGCACAATCCCACTTAAGAAATTCCTTCAAGCTGGAGACTGTATCCCCAAAATAAATTTCTTCAAAGGGAGTATCAGAACTGATAAATTCCTCTTTCTCTGATCCATAGTCCAAAGGAGAAGGAATTTGAGAAAAAGAAGTAAGGGATTCCTCATCAGATCCAACTCCTTCTCAGATGAATCATGTTCCCTGGGTCTTTTAAGTGGAGTAGAGGACCAAGGGAGTGCTGGAACAGAAATATCCTGAGGAGGTTTCAAAGCATTAAACAAACCCTGAGTGAAGGCCTGCCACTCCCTCTTTGAATCCTTATGGGTAGGAGAAACCTGTTTAGTTTTCTGCTTTTTCTTTAATGGGATATCTGCCTCATAAAACTTGGAAAGCTCTGACTCAGGATGCCATTTAATAATAGTAGTAGGACTTCCTCCCTAACTAAAATCTGAGGAACACCCCCAGGCCCCTCAAAAATAATAAACTGTAGTTCCCCCTGAACTTCTAAAATGGACATGTGTAAAGCCTCATCAGATGTGCTGAGATCCAGATCCCCACTGGCCTCCAGCCCAGTTGCGACAGAGGAATCCAGCAATAAAGCTGGGTGAACCTCCAGGTTCTCACTTACCTCAAGAGAAATGTTTGGTGGAGGCTGGACAGCAGAAGATTCTGGCCTTGATCTCTTAACTGTCTTCTTCCTTGACAGCTGACACTCGGGGCGGGAAGTTCCTTCAATGGTATCCTTAGCGAGAAGCTTAAGTTCCTGATACAATGTTAAGGAAGAAATCCTACTACGCAGAGTCTTCAGTACAAAACCGTGACAAATGGAGCAGGACATATGGTTGCTAGAGGCATCTAGGCAAAACAAACACTGTTCGTGGTGGTCTTTATGGGAAATCTGTCTCCAACAGTGGCATTTATCCTTCCTGGATGGCATGAAACACCAGAAGCAACCAAAAGACAAGAAAAAATGAAACCCCAGTGGGGCACTTATCTGGAATGGCTCAGAAACTAGCAAACAGGACATCCATAGGCTCATAGATTATTACTAGGCTAACTGCACCTTGTGGGCCATATTAAGGCTAGCCAATTACCCCGTGTGAGAATCAAACTCTGCACCTTCTGTCTGTAAAGGAAGCACCTTAACCATTATGCCACCCTCCCACATCCCCTTAATGTAGGCGTTCAGACCAATGATGAAGAGATGCATTCACACTGGTGGCAAAGACGTTCTGAGGATGGTACATCCTGATGTCACCTTTATGTCCTACGCTATGCAAAGGAGCATATGTGTGACATACGGCATACTTTAAAGCAACTGAAGGGTTTTGTATACTGGCCAGATGTCAGGCTACCAGAGGCAGGGAATCCCAGATATAAGGATTACTGCAACCAGTGAATGGAAGGACATCCTTTAATCCTCCCTCTTTCAAATATTTATGCATTACATTATCTCCAACATACAAGGAAATAAAAGAGTTAAATGTTCATTTAATTCAACATCAGATAGACACCATTTGTATGAGTGGTCTGAAACATTCACTTTGAAATAAATCTCCTCTTAATTAAGATATTATTATATCCCAAGGGTCTTTACATCATACAAATGATTTATATGAGAATCCCTTATAAGGTATTGAGAAAGTGGGCTAACAAACTTTTGAAATCTCTATGGTCCCCTTCTCTTTCTAGAAGTTTCATGGGTGATCATTATATTTCTCAAGCCCAACATGATATTAGAATACCCAATCTTGCAAAAATATATCAAGATGCCATCTTATGAGTTTAGAGAGAACTCTGTTCAGTGGGGCAACTACCAGTTTTGGCCATTTCAGTGACAAATAATATCCATCCCATTTCCGTCCTATGCTTTTCATGAAAGAGGATAGTGAGAAATATGTGAAGTATTCTTCATTGCAAGAGGTTATCATATCAGACTTTCCATTATTGCCACCTTACAATATCTGAATGTTGTCTATAAAGTCACATGTATAAACCTCAGGAAACTTGATACTTCAGGAACTGTAGCATATTTGAGCTTTCCATTTGGCACACATCCCCTTTCTAAATGGTCAGGCAGACCTTTCTTTGGTGCAAATGGTGGGGGTAAGAATCTTAATTTTAGCATTTCAGCTATATTTGGGCTCTAGCTTTAATTAATTATCTGCTGTTGAAATAAAATGCAACCTCTCCTATAGGCATACTATTTATTACTATCGACATCACTCTATGATTTGGTCTACTAATGACCGTCAACAGATTGTGAAGTTTATCAATGTGTCTTTTGTTTAATTATATGCCAATAAGTTTCTACATACTTAGTTCAATAAAACTGGTGTATCTACTTTAATGGCCATATTAATGCATTGTTAATATAATATAGTACAGGAATACATGCAAGGCCACCCAGAAATTACAGTCTCAGGAAATGTAAATAAGCAAATCTCTCTGTCTGTCTGTCTCTCTCTCTCTTCTCTCATACACACACACACACACACACACACACACACACACACACACACACACACACACACACACACACACACACACACACACACACACACACACACTCGTGTATAATATGTGACTGTAGGTGTAATGTGTTTATATATTGTGAGGCATACTGATGGCTTCTATGGCTGCTGAGCTTAAAGAACACTATACATTTAAGGCTGGAACATAGCAGGCAGGGAGATCAATAAAGAACAGGTACCTTTCAGGAAATATGTGACAGAGAAACAGGTAGATATCAGATTCCTGGCTTCTTGAGTCTTGGATCAAGGAAGGATTGTATCAAGAAGCTTTCAGGGAAGTTAAGCTGAAGGAGAAACCAGACAAGATACTCTCCTTGCAGTATGAAGTTTGGAAGATGTCCCTGAACTTGAAAGGAAAAGGAGATGTTAAGTAGATCTTATTTCTCTTCTGCGTGTATTAAAACCTTTTCAGTTTCTATTAGTAATGATTTATTGTTGTAAACAAATTGACTTTAGTTTGTTTTTTGTATTTTTCCCACTTTCCTTCAAATGAACAGCTGTTCTATATTCACATGTAAATACATCTATTATACCTTCTAAAAAAGCTGTTTCAAGAGGCTGGCTTGCTACCATTAATAGATTTGAATGCTACATTGGTAGAACATGCGGGCAGGAAAAAAAAATTAGACAAATTGTATTTTTGTGATGCTGTATGGAAAGTAATCTGTATGAGTGTTTTTTTTTTCCAGAACAGAAAAGGTTTTATTTTTGTGAACCTACCTAGAAAGTACTATTTTTTCTTTCCAAAAAAGTGATTTTTCCTTCCTTGTAATTCAACACACACACACACACACACACACACACACACACACACACACACACACACACACACACACACACACACACACACACACACACACATGTCACATACACAAAAAGCATTACAGTAAAACCTCAGTATCCCTTCCACTGATGAGCTGCTTAGTGCTCAGGATTTATTCAAGTTTATTTTAAAGATAAAATATTCACTACCTTGATAATGCTTGTTGGATGTGGATCATTTGACCAGCAAAATCACTCCCATGGTCTGGTTACTAACTGATAAGCATAGGCTGGTACCAAATCTATTAACAAAGTGCTGCCCCTCAGGTAACTAGACAAACTTTGCAAGGCACCAAACATATAACTTTCTTGTAGATCAACTTAATATCAATAACAACTGCAGAGTTGCATCTCTTTATATAATAGATCTTCTTCTGCCTTACCTGATGTAGTGTTCATTAATAATACAGTCTCAGGAAATATAGATAAGGAAATCTCTCAGATATTGAAATTCCACACAAGGAAATCTCTCAGATATAGAAATTCCACACAAAATCACACCCAAAGTGAAAACTGTTTGCTTGTAAATTTCTTCAGAGAGTTTCTTTTTAACACCCGACCTGCTACCTAAGTGATTTTCAGGCTATGTTCTCCTCTGTTGACTGTGTAATTCTAGCCAGTATGATTCTACTTTTGAACATATAGTTTGGGACTATCACCTGATACAGCAATTTTGGTCCCAATTTTGAGATTAAGCAGGACAACTACATCATATCACATTAACAGAGAGAATGAACCGTGGCATTTATGATATCCTCCACAAGCGTAAAGTTCCACATTCAGTTCTCTGCTTAATGACTATTTTTACCAAGAATTCCACTACATGGCACTGGAAAACACCTCATCTACCCTCAGATCATTGAGTGTTGACAAATTCTACTTGTCTTTTCCAAGTCAGAATTGTTAACAGCTAAAGATCATCTTATTTCGAATTAATTGTCTGACTTAACGATAACCACACAATTCTTGATTTCTATGTATATCTTGTGTGTTGACTTGGAGATCTGGGAGCAATGTCTCAGCTTTTCTTAATTACAGTGCCAGAATGTGTCAACATTACTATCCTCATTCATATTATCACTCTGCCTTCCTATTTTCTCCTGCATGTACATTACAGTTACAATTAAACTCAATGGCATGTTAGTATTTTTTCTGATTATTAAACCTATCTAGGTAATTTCTCCACTATGCTGTGCTGTAAATAGTTAATATCCTAGTCTTGTTCTATTCTGTTTTGAATTTTGCAAAACTTCATAGAATATTATCAATGGTATTGTCTTTAGAAGTAGGTTATTAAAACAACTACTATATTGGTTTATTATGACATTAATTCAACACTTTATATTGTTACATATCATGGTCTTAAATTACAAAGCAAAAATGGTACGTTTTCATTTTTAATATACCTTGTTTGAGAAAAATTCATTAAATAAATATATGCAAACATGTAGGAAACACTATACAGAAACAGTGTAAACATTAATTATGGCAGCAATTGTTCTTTGATGGCATGATTCATATTCACTTCCTTTGCATGATTACTACAAAGCCTCTATTGCAAAACATATTGTCAAATAATTTGCCAGAATCACTCTGTCATATTAATTCTCACTTCTAAAGGTATTTTTTAAAAATGAATTTAATACATTAAATCATAAGAATTGAAAAGATGAATATGGTATAGTGTTGTTTCAGATGCAGTTTGACATTGAACCTGAGCATCTTTGTCTTATTCTGAACTGCATTATCTCTTTATGCAATAAATTCCTGCCTTACTTTCACTCTACTGCTAGTAAGAGTTAGAAATAATTTTCCTTGTTTAATTAAGCTTTTAAAATAAAATATTATATATGTAATTTCAAAATTAAATACAGAGAAGGACAAGTGATGTCTAAGAGGTGATAGACCAAAATCAGCTGAGCTGCTTATGAAAAAAATACAAGACATCTACATTTTTTTTGTTTTTTGGCTCTGTCCCCTTTGCAGCCATCAAGTCCTCATGTCATACTGACAGATTAATTCCTTTTGACCCCCAGTGTCTAGCACACTGGGAGAAGAAAGTGAGAATTGAGTTTGTAGTTCTCATCATGCAGGGGTTAAGAAATCGTTTCTGTGCTCTGAGACTTCAATGCCTACTATATAAATAAATAAAATGAATGAATAAATAAATACTATGCTGAGTCTATGGATTTCTGATTACCTGCATTCCCTGCTAGTCTGCATTCATGATGTCTTCTGCAGGCTTGTGGTCTTCAAATCCTGGTGTAGCCTTTTTCCAAATGAAATGCTTTTAGTAGGATTTCACCAACATCTTTTCCCTAGAATGGGTGAGATGAAGCCAAACACTCACCTAGATCTCATCCCACCAGCTACCTAGTGCCAAGGCTGCTAACTGACTCTAAGTTGTGCAGAGTATAATCAGGGGCAAAGTCTCTATGGTACAGAGCCAGGATTCTTGTAGTGTAGTATAATCATAGTCTGCTTGAAGAGTTTATTAATCAATGTATTTTATACAGGCCTAGATTTCTGTAAAACAGCCTATAGGACATTGTAGCTTTCATGAGCAGATTATGGATCCATGTATTTTTGACATGCCAGGTTTCATTCTTGCACTTTCTAGAGGTTTACTGCTCAGTTCATATTCACTCTTGACATTCATAACACTCTTGTAAATTTAACACTTCCATCTTGATAGGCCTTCCTAGTAATGAAAAAAGATATGCTTGTTAAAAACATAGTGATGTAGAGCAGTATAATTATCTTTACTGTAAATCTGAAGTAATATGCACATAAGAATATGATTAATCTACTGTTTTTCCACCATACATGCTCTGCATAAATATAATTACTGCACTTGAAGTGCAAAGTTGGAAGTTCTTTAGAAAATCACACAAAGAAAAGAAAAGCAGCAAAACAAAATAACAGAATCAAGTGTACTGATGATAAATTTGGTAATGCAATAATCAAATTATGACACTGATTTCATCACATCTAAATATATACCTCATACTCTGTGCTTCTAATGTGATCTACATGCATTGATAAAACAGAAGCACAAAATGAGAGCTTTTTGTTAGACAACTGTGACTTTACATCCATTTTTCAGTATGCATAAAGATATTCTGGTCTTAAACCACATTTCTAAATATATAAAATAGAGCTTCTGGGACTTCTGGTATGGTTATTCATGTTCCTCAGCCATGGAAGACAACAATTTGAGTGATGTTATAAAAAAGCAGAGAAAAGATTGCCAAATTACAAAAGAAGAAAGCTGAATGTCAGGAAGAAGTAAAATGAAGCAGAAGGGAAATAGTGCATTAGTAATTAAAAGGGATGGAATGCAGAGAGTGGAGAGAGCCATGAGCAAGGAGTAAACCTGGTGAAGGACAGGATCTTAATGCCAGTCTGGCATCCAGGAAAGAACTTGGTGTTAGGAGAACACAGAACATTTATAGACTATGATTACTCTTATGAAGCCAGGGCATGAATAGGGGAGTTTGTACCTGCTATTCAAATATGGGAACAGACAGGGTATTGCAGACAACTGTTTTACTCAGTTAATTTGAGAATCTCTATGCACAGATCTTTGTGTACATTTATGGACCCTGAAGCACCAGTAGCTGCTATTGGAGAGTGTTCAGAGTAACAAATTTGAATTATAAGATGAACTGGAAATTGCTGATAAAAAGGTGACACAGCAATTGAGAAATGGAGATGAGCATGTAAGTGGCACTATATAATTGCCAATACTGAACACAATGCAAAATGTATGTGGAAAGATGGCACTGGGCCGAAGAAATAGTGCTGATGGGAGAACAAAGAAAGACAAGGAAAAGCAAACAATGTTATGGAGGAAGAAAAAGAAAAAAATAGAGGATATATGGATGGTGCAGTGGTGCAGCAGTAGCATTGTCACCTCACAGCAAAAGGTTCTGTGGTTCGATTCTCAGCTGGGGTGCCTTCTGTGTGGAGTCTGCATGCCCTCCCTGCATTTGTGTGGGTTTCCTCCAGGTGCTCCGGTTTCCTCCCACATTCAAAGACATGTATCTGGAGCATTTCTCCCTGGGCCTCCACTGAAAATTGGCTATGTTCCAAGTTGGACTTTCCCAATAAATAAATAAATTAATTAAATATATTGGGTGCAAACAACTAGATGAGATGAATTGGAAAGTTGGGAAGGACTGCAGGGAAACTCTAAATTACCTAGTAAGATGCAGCAGCAGTACCAGGGACTAAAAGTGAAATGGGAAAATGATAAAAACAAGTAAAAGAAGTATAAAAAGGAGAGGAAGCTCAACAAATTTTAATCAGAGAAGGATAGAAGGAGGTAGAAGACCAGGATTAATAGCAAAGGAGTTAGAAGTGTTTTTATATAAGAAAAGTTTTATTAATTTAACACATTTACAATTTACAATATATAGACAGAAAGGAAGGAATTCAACATCACATATTATACAATGGTAAGAGTGCATTGAATCATCAAGGTAATCTTTTACAATTAACACATTAAAAGTCTTGGCATTTCAACACCAGCTATTAAGGTTATCCCTGCCACTAAAAGTCTTAGTATGATTTATAGATCTTATTCTAGTCACTTCTTTTTCAGTTTTACATAGTATTGCAGTTAAATTTAAAAATCTTTGAATGTAGGAGCCAAGTTTGATTTCCATTTTTTTATAATAATTTTTCTGGCAACTTCAAAGCTCTTCAGCTTTTACAGATACAGGAATTTGAATATTCATTAGTATTATTGATCTAGTTAAAAATAATTATCAGACCATAACCCCTTAAAACATATTTATCTCAACCTAATATACATTTACTTTTTTCACAATCCATAAACATGTGTGTCCAATCAGCTTTTATATCCTTACTACATCTCTAATAAACTGAAGAAGTCATGTTACTAAACTTGGAAATTTTATAGAGAATAATAAACATTCTATTTATATATTTCCACATAAAAACTTTCCAGTATAAATTTGAAGTTTGACTAACTGATTTAAGTAACAATGTTTTATTCTTACCATCTGTTGAGTCACTGAATCCACTGCTACCTAAATGTTGTAGAATTTTGCATCAAAAGTATTATTATTATTTATAATTAACTTACTATATAACTTGTACAAGCTTCCTTTGTAGGTCAATTTACCTTCAATTATAGCATTTATATAGTCATATAATAGTGGAATAGTGTTCTGTTCCTCTTCAATTATATTATATACAAATTAATTTAATTTCTTATTGATGGATAATACTAAATGGTTAGCAGATTCATCCAACTTATATTCATTCATTAAATATTCTGCTGACTTAGCTTTTCTTTTTTCAAAGCAATCAGACCATAATGCTAATCATTTTGTTTATTAGTATATTCATTTTAATATTGTTCTGAGTTCCCTTCAATCTACAAGTGTGTAGAATGGGAAAGAACAAAGGTTTCCATTTTGATATTAATGAAGTTTTAAAAACATATTTAGTAACTGTTTTAAGAATTTATTTCATATATACAGACACTAAAGACTGAAATAAATTTCCTTCTAAGGTAAATTTTGTTAACTATATGAAAGGATTTTTACATATATTCATACGTAATAAACTTAGTATAATCTGTTTCTGGATATGTTTCCATCGACTAGTGTAAGTTGAGCCTATCCAGAGTATAAGTTAATATTTGCAGCAATAGACTAAGATTTTACATCTGGGAAGCTAATCCCACCATATTCCAATAGTCGTATATGATTTCTATAAACAATTCTTAGCATTTCTGGATACCATAAGAATGAAGTTAAAATATTTTCCATTTTCTTTAAAAGTTTTTATCAGGTATTAAAACTATTGAATATATATATTTATATTCTATATATATTATTATTATTATTATTATATATATTATACATATATAATCTTGGGTAATATAATCATTTTAATAAGTACTAACCTATCCTAAAAAGTTTAAAAAAAAACATTCCATTTTAAATAAGAAGTAACAGTTCAATCATTTTTTTCAACATTATTATTAATAATCATACACACATATTGATAGATTTTTATTCATAAATATTTCAGTTTTATCCTTCCCACTTATATTTATATTTATCTTTAAACATGCTATCTAGTAACTGATTTATTACTAAAGTTCAGTTCTATTATTAAATTTCAGCAGCAATGCTACTTGAAACTTTTCATGTTCCTCATCTATTTCTTCAATTGAATACTTTAAATCTGTTATAGTTAGTAAAATATCATCTGCAAAAAGTTGTATTTTAGACTGATAATTTCTGTTAATTGAGAATCCATAATTTTTTTCATTGCTTCTTATACTATTATAACTAACATTAATCACAAATATGAAATAATCCAACAAAAAGTGTACCATATACCTATTTATGTAATAGTAATATAAATAACACATTAAATATTTGCACATTATTTGCTCCTTCAATATTGTTATAACTAATTCTCTAAATAAATAAGTATAACAGTGTGGGACCTGAAGTGATAAAGACATATTTATTTATTTATTTATTTATTTATTTATTTATTTATCATTTGTTGACCGGGAAAGTCCGACTAGGTTCCACAGAGCCTGTTTTCAGCGGAGGCCCGGGGAGAAAAGACATATATCTGTAAACTTACAGGTGACAGGCAATCTTGTCATACTAAACTACAATACAAAAAGGAAATTAATGCACATATATATCTATCATACTAAAAGACACACACATATCTTATAGATCTAACAAAAGCTCTAAATTAATTTATAGATCTAACAAAAGCTCTGAATTAATTTTAAAGGATAAGTGTCTATACCTCAAAATTGTGTAACACTCATCAAAAAATGTAAAAATCCTTTACCTTGTTAAACTACTTCATAAAAATATGTACATTACTGAGATTGAAGAGAATGCCTTGCTATTTTTATGGAGTCAAAAATATTTGCAGTCTATATTTTATTCAGAGGTAAAAAAGTGTTCAATTCAAATCCCATTCTCCCTTAATGGATTCAAAACTCTACTTTACTTTCTATCAAAATGGATATACTAATTCAGCAATAAAAACACTCAAATTTCAGCTTTGACTTATGAAAATAGTTGTTTCAGGTAGTCTTAGTGAATCCAATAAAATGCAACCTGTAAAAAGCATCAAATTTCATATGACCAAGCTTCAAATTTCAACTTTCAGTTTATTTAAAATATTTTTTATGATTTTCTATGTAAATTATGAGATCTTGTACATTCACATTTCTGCTTTATGTAGGTTTATGTAATAGACATCGTTCTTAAAAGCAGTTTATTTAAATATAGATTTTCTGTCTTACTTTGCTAACATTCTACCTTATGCTATATATCTTGTATTTGTAAAATCTCCCATCAAAGAGATATCGAATCATCATCTCTCTATAAAAGGTTATAGTACGTGTACATATTTCTTAATTTATGATACTGTTCTTTTATTAATTTTGCATATTAAATATTTCATTCCTTGTGCATTTATATATTATTCATTAGATATATACATACATACATACATACACACATACAGATATTTCAAACAGGGGCATTAGTGTCCTTATAACTTGCCAATATACCAAGACACTTGTTCCCATAAGTATCCAGGCTATTCTTAAAAATATCTAAACTAGTACTTGCTTTAATGTAATTTGGTAGTCTGTTCCATGAGTCAGTTATTCTGTCAGAGAACCAATTAGTACACTTCTCATTCCTATAGAATCTTCTACATAGTTGTCTGATGATTCTCTAGTACTTTTTGTTAACCCCAAACATTACCAGAGGTAGTTGTCATTAAATGCCCTATGTACCTGAATAAGATCTCCTCTTAGATATCTGTAAGAGACACTGTACAAGTTCAGATATTTTAGTCTTTCATAATAAATTAAATTTTCACATCCATGGATACCCTTGGTATATTTCTGCTGTAGTCTTTCCAGTTTACTCATTAAGATGTTTACTCTTCTTATTAATTCTAGTGTTACAAACATTCTTGACTGTCTCTCACTCTCTCTCTTTATATATATATATATATATATATATATATATATATATATATATATATATATATATAAACTGTGGCACTTGCGCAAAGTACTGAAGTACTGTCTTCTATATACTACATAGTTACGTATGTGGGTTCTATTATCACTGTAGTCAATTGTGTGTGTGTGTGTGTGTGTGTGTGTGTGTGTGTGTGTGTGTGAGAGAGAGAGAGAGAGAGAGAGAGATCTTCCTTGACATTACAAAGAGCATTTTGGCTTATACTAGAAAAGCTTACCCAGACTCAGCCACAACTTGCTGTGAAAGAAAGATTAGTTTGCCTATGCTTTCTTGTATTTTGTATTACTTTATTGCCTTCTTGTATTTTTGCATACTGTGATTTGTTTTCTTTACACTGTCTTTTACTTCTAATTGCATATTAAAACTTTGAAAGGTACCACAGCTGCGTCTTTGTGAGTCACATAGAATTGTTTTAAAATTTTCCCACCCCTCCCACCACCACCCTGTTGCTGTTGTGTTCTTAAACACAGGTGTCATTCTAGTTGCCTGTCGTTATGTTAATTTGACTACATATCTGTATCCCTCTCCCCTTTCACTGGCTGTTGTAAGCACAAAATTATCATTTTGTGAAATCACTCCCCTTCCTCTATTTAAATTTATTGGCCATCCCACTATATTTCATAGAACCAGAATACAAAAGTGCCCACCCCCTTTCAATCTATCTTGCTCTTTTAAAATTAGTGACTCTCCACTTAGATAGCTAAAGCTTAAGTTACCCCCTTTTTCATATCTAACTTCTTAGGGCACACTGCAGTGCTTAGGATATTAACCCATTTTTTTCATCTTACCTTTAAACATATACTGCAAGATCACCAGTTATTAGAGAGCCGACATTCTGCCTGTTAGCAGTCATCTTGGGATTAGCTTTTCTGTTTTCTCCTGGTGAGAGAAGAAGCACAGATAAATTATTTCCTGGAGACTGCTGATCACCAGAAAGACTAATAACTGCTTCATAGGTGATAGCTTGGAATTAGTGCTTATATTCTTTTCCTAGTGAGAGAAGATGCAGAGTGTATTGATTCCTGACTGTTTCTGGTTGGGCAGTGATTGTCTGTGCTTGATGTTTCTAATTGGTCTGGTTGCTATTCAAGGCTTCTACCAGGAAAAGGGTACAATAAGCCTACAGACCCTTGTATCATTGGGGACAAGTATGTGGATCACCAAACAGGTTGTGGCCTGCTTGTCATGTTAGAACTAGTGCTAATATTTTGCTTCTGCTAAAAGAAGAAGCAAAGGAGCTTTGTGTCCCAGAAGAGGGAACCTTAGGTGAGACCAGCACTAATAGTAGCCAGACAGTTGCCATTAATGTGACTCCTTTCTTTTCATCACTCTTGACAAGCTAATTCTTTGTCTTCAGTAAGTACTGCTTGATTTGTTTCTAACTTCAGAATATCTGCCTAAATACTTCATCTTTAAATTTTGAGGGTCTACGTATTTGTTTCCCATCAAGTGTTTGGTAGTGCCCTGTACAGACACAACACCTTGAATGTCATTTTTCCTGAAAAGCACAACTGAAATTTCACCAGTGCCAGGACAACTAGTCTGTAGTGACAAGCACTTTCCCCAGAGTTGTAAATTGGATACTCCTGACATTGCTTTATATTCTCAGTCCAACTGTTTAATCAATAAAAAATGGTCTGTTGCATTGGATATAAACTTTCCCACTATCTCCATTACCAATTTGAGGGATATGGGCATCCTGATGTAATGCAAAAATTGATTCATGTTTATTGGCAAGCAGTTAAATCTCAAACAAACTGATATGGTATATGAGAGATGTATTTATACAATGTAGCTCTCACATAAAAGTACTCCTAATGTCAATTAGGTTGTCATCCCCTTTGGTAAAAGCTCTGTACCCATGAACTACCACATAGGCAGCAATCTACTTAACACCGAATGCGTGATAAGAGACCTTGGGTCCCAGGTGGACAGTAGTCTCTCCTTTGATAGTCACATCACCATAGTAGTCAGAAAGTCCTTCTATGTGGCACACCTCATCATAAAAGGGTTCTCATCCAGAAAAAAAGAGGTCATTGTTCCCCTCTACTCAACACTCATTAGATCCATTATAGAGTACAATGCCCCTTTTGGAATGTACCTCACAAGACATCTGCAGCAGCTAGAAAGGCCACAGAAGTACCTCACAAAGAGGATTACTGGCCTCAAACAAATGTCCTACACTGACCGCCTCAAAAAACTCCAGCTTTACTCCATAGCATATCGCCTACTCCGAGGTGATCTCTGCCTAACATATAAAGCCAAACCCAGAGCTGTTGGACATGCTACACCTAAAGAAATCCCAATCCCTCTGAGCTACATGCTCTAGAGACCTAAACCTTGTCACCACAATAAACAGGACATGCTGGAGGGATAGATTCCTGAGACTTCCTATACTCTGAAACAAGCTACCCATCTATGTCAAGCAAAGTTCTTCATTAGCACTCTTCAAGAAAAATCTTGATGAGTGGACGGGAAATAGAAAATACACCCTGGGGATTACTTCTGTATCTCTGCTTGACAGTGGCACAGGACAATAACTTTCTTGGGCGGCGTAAGCTATGGAACCTTGCTGGCTAGCCTAGTACCTACCTATGAACCTATGAACCTATGCTGCACCCATCACACACAATTCAAAGCAGACATATACACCGACATATGCTGAGGCACTTAAATGTTACCTTCCTAAACCGCAAAGACCTCATAGATGAAGTACACATAACAAATAACTTCAGCATCCACAAATGCACTCTTTAAAAACAACACCCACATCAGCACATAGAGCCACATCTCACAGAGCCTCTACTGTTAATCCATAAGGCAAGCCACCACACAATTCAACATTCTGGTTATTGGAGACTCCATCATGACACTGATGTCCCTCTCACCAGGCTGAGTAAGGATAAAGTCATAGTCATTTGCTTATCAGAGGCTAGGATCCACCACGTTATGCACACACTCAGGTCATTGGACCACAAGTACTAGTATGACTCAGTCATAGTCCAAGTGGGAATAAATGACCAGAGACGTATCTCCCTAGACTAGACAGACATCATGGAGCTTTCAGAATATGTTTCTCAGGCTGGTATAAGCCTAGTATTGAACAGCATTTTACCTTCTTCAAGGATGATGCCACAATATGAAGAAAAGATGACTGACTTTAATAATTTGGTTAGTTTCTGGTGTCATGTTAAGGGGGTGCAATATTTGTCAATATGGAAGGGGATAGTGAACAGACCATGCTGCTTTTCCAGGTATGGTTTGCACCTCAACCCTCTAGGATTTTTAATATAACTAAAATATTGTCTTCCCCCATAGTGCCTTTTTAGGCAATGCCAAACTGAAAGTACTTCTGACATAGCAAATCAAAACCAAGAAAATATAAAGGTATTACTACTCAATGCTAGGAGTCTAAACAAAAAACTCTACTCCCTAAAAGCTCTCTTCACCTTAAAGAATGCTGATGTCGGTGCAATCACTGAGACATGGTTTAAAGCCAAAGAGAACACACCAACAGTGCGAGGTTTTAATGCCTTCCACACATTTGGACCAGCTACTGCACAGAGAGGGACTAAAGGTGGAGGTGTCTCAATTTACATCAAAAATAAATATATCTCAAGGCTGGTCAAACAGGACATTGCACTTGAGTTGTTCCATGTTCAAATCACCATAGGCAAAATCCAAAACCACTTCCTTGCAATCTATAGGTTCCCCTCTATGACCCATAGAACCCATTCCATGTATTTAAACTTATTGGAAAAACTCACCATCCAACCCAATACCATATTCATGGGCGACTTTAATTACCCTACTATTAACTGTGAATCCTATAAGACACCAAACATAATGGCTCAAAGATTCCTGGATATTGAAAACACAAACTCCCTAGACCAGACTGTCAATACACCAACCAGGGGTGCAATCATACTGGATCTGGTCCTCACTAATAATGGAGAGTGCTGCACACTCTCTACTGTAATGTCCACAAAATAGTCTCCCTCAAAGTTAAAATAAAACCTGGACCCCTAGCTAAATCTGGAATATTAAGGAACTACTCAAATGCTAATTTCCTACTTTTAAATTATAACCTGGCAAAATTTCAAGCTCCCATAAATCCTGAGAACACTGATGCCTATACAAAACTGTTCACAGAAACCCTGTACAAGCATGTTAATAGATGCAGAGAGGCAGCTGTTCCCACCAGGAAGAACTAACTCAAAAAACAAGTCACCCTGGTGGATTCACAAAATCAATAGGCTGTATAACAGAAGGAAGAAAATTATGGCAAAAATTAGGAGGTTCAATACTCAGCAGGATAAATGCACTCTCATCAAACTAAACAAACAACTTAGGAGACAAATACAGTCTATCAAAGCAAAATTTGAGGTACATTTGGCCTCCCAGACCAAGGACAACCACAAGGCATTCTTTAGCTATGTCCGTAACCTCAAAGGCAATACACAATTGTGTGCAGAGCTCGTTGTAAATGAAGCCACCTGTACTGAGCCCCAAGATATAGCAAACCTACTGGCTGATAAATTCAGCTCCATCTTTACCACTCCACCCTCAACCTTTCCTCAGGTAATACAATCAAATATAACTCCCCCTGCTATCACTAGGGAACAGGACCTTAATGCTCTCTCTCTCTCTAAATGGATCAATGGGCCCAGATAATATCCCTAAATGCCTTCTTAGTAGCACGAAACATGACCTATCAGGCCTTCTGGAATTGCTATTTATCTATAGCCTCCAAACAGGTTTTGTGCCACGTGAGTGGAAAAAAGCAACTGTCATCCCTCTGCACAAAGGTGGGCCATCTACAGACCCTGGAAACTACAGAGCCATAAGTCTCACTAGTCTTATATGTAAAGCCAGGAAAGAATTATTATGGAAATGACCAATAGTTATATAGTAAACCTACAGACACTAGACCCAACCCAGTTTGGTTTCATCAAGGGCAGATCATGCCTACTCAGCCCAGTGGAATTCTTTGAGAAGGTCATCAAAGCAATGGATAAGGACAAAATGTTTCACAGTGCCTACCTTCACCTGGCCAAGGTATTTGACACAATACCCTACTCGGACATTGTTGACAAACTCAAGAGATTAGGTACAAACCAATATGTCACCTGATGGATAGCCAACTGGCTCACAGACAGGACCCAGGAAGTTAGAATTGGGGAGTCCACCTCTACAAAGAGGCCAGTTACAAGTGGAGTTTCTCAGGGATCAGTTCTTGGATCACTCATTTTTGGCACTTACTTCTCTGAAGTTGAGGCCAATATCAATGGTCTCTGGCTCACAAAATTTGCAGATGATTGCAAATTAGGAGCTATCATTAAATCCCACACTGACAGAAGTGTTCTCCAGGAAGGGCTGACACAGACAAAACCGGTGCTTGAGCCATGGACTAAAACTAAGTGCCAAGAAATGCATAACAGTATCCTTCTGGAAGTCATCCATCCATGATAACCATCATATTGACAACACACCCTTTAGAGATGACCCAGTAGTCAGGGACTTAGGGATACACATAGACAGTAAACTAACCTTTGACCTTCACATGTCTACAGTACTGAGGAAATTGTTCTATGTTGCACAGTTAATAAACAAAGGTATGGCATTTAAGTCGAAGGAAGTCATTGTTCCATTGTATTCGGAATTCATCAGGCCTATCATTGAGTACAATGTCCCCTTTGGTATGTACCTAACCAGGCATGTCCAACAACTAGAACATCCACAGAAGTTCCTCACTAAAAGAATAAAGGGCATAGATAAAATGTCCCATGCAGACTGCCGCATGGCCCTAGCCTTATATTCTGTCTCCTACAGGCTTTTGAGGGGAGACTTATGCCTGGCATACAGGGCATTGTCAGACCCCACTCTGATGGACCTCTTGCATATCCACCAAATAAACAGCACCAGAAGTACCCATTCTAAAGACTTAAGCCTTTCCTGTGATATAAATAGGACGTGCTGGAGAGACAAGTATGTATTCCAGAGAGTACCTCATATCTGGAACAGACTCCTCACCCATGTGAAGCAGAGTTCCTCCCTAAACCAGTTCAAGTGCAACTTGGACAAGTGGATGGGAAACTGGAAAATCATCCCTGGTCTGCCACGTACTGTACCTCTCTAATGAACACAGCAACATGTAAATGTTTCATCTGTCAGGCCCCTGCTTGAAATGTTTCATCTCCCAAACTCATTCTTACACTTATCAAGGGTATCAGAACTTGTCAGAGATTTGAGATGCATGGCTAGGCTTAAAAAGTCCCATGTGGTCATTAGCCTAGTAAACACATATGAACCTATGAAGAATTCCAGCTTGTTTAATTTGAATGTTTGTTTTTTATCTGTTGTGAACTATTCTGATCTAAGCTTCACATACTTTCATCAGAATTTGATTACAGCACGTGGAAATGACAACTCACAGCACAGAGTAGCTGTTAATTTCCTCTTTAATTGTTTCATTCTTCTTAGTTCTTTTAAGTTGTTCTAATCAGTAAAAAAATTCTAGCTTTACTTCTTTTGATTAATATGTACAGTGAGAATTAATAACACTACAACATAAGTTATTAGCATTCAGCAAAATGTAAAAAAATTATGTTAGCAACATATTGATATGAAAAACTATTATAGCTTTTGTTTTACCAATTCTTCACTTTTAAGAAAAGAAAAAATGCTATTTGAGTAGATTTCTCAAATCTAGATAGATAGATAGATATACACACATACATACTTGAAAAGAAAGAAAGAAAGGAAAAGAACATTCCTTTTTGTTTTCACAGACATCAGTGATGAACTTTGACCTAGATTTTCTTCAGAACAGCTCAAAGTGGGAAGAAGCCAGCAGGGTTAGAAGTGTTAAGGATACAAAATAGTAAAGAAGTTCAGGGAAGGCTGGATAAAGGAAATGCAAGAAGGAACAGAGTGGGAGGAGACTGTGTAATTTCATGTGTCAAAAGCAAGGAGATTTAAAATCTTTGCTTAACAATGTCTTCATTGATATCACTTCATGCTTAACATACTGACTAGGATGTTTCCAGTGACAAGAAGGATTACTGGAAATGTGTCACAAGAGCAGAGGTCAATGGTCACATATATTTTGGGAATGCCCTGTTTTAAATAAGTTTATAGAGGATATGGGAAAATTGATAAGGGAAATAATAGGTGAAGAAGTGACATTACCAAAATAATTGTTCCTGCTTGTAACAGATAAGCAGATAAGAGAAATAAGCAAAAAATGATGCTAATAATACTGTTAGGAAGCACTAGACAACAACAGGGAAATGGAAGCTAAAGGTTTCCCCCACATTGTCAGGAGTGTGGAAAATACTTTATCAGATGGTCTGAAAGGAACATGAGATAGTACAGGACAGAACAAGCAAACAGTATAGCAGAAAATAGAAGATTAGCTGGGAAAAAGCAGGGGGGAGAATGGTGAAAGACTTTAAACAATTTTGAAATAATCAGCGTGATGAAAAGTGGATGAGTGAGAGTTGGTCAGAATGTGGGAATTTCCCAAATGAGCAAGTTGGTTAATTAATAAGAGAATGTAGAATAGTTATATTTATTATTGCATGCAATGAGGGTTTTTACTTGTGTTGCAGAAGCTCTTTATATTTGGGTTCTACCATAAGGGTTTATTTTTTTAAATTTGGCATTGTATTTGTTTCAGAAGGAGACAGATACATCTATGCAGCTATTCATATGTACATAGAATTTGGCAGTAAAGTATTCTGCATCCACATAGAAGTCATCAAGTTGATGGGGGATACGGAATTTAGTCAGGTCATCATGCAGTATTCATAGATCAGCCTTTGTTTAATCTGTGAACACCAATGCATTTGAGGATGCTTCAATCTTATGGTGAATGTTACAAAATGATGGTCCACTTTGATGGGGGAGGGAGTTACAAGTGATGGGGAACAGAGCTATTCCATGTTGGTGAGGATAAAATCCAATTCTGTCCTTAAACTTAGAGCCTGGAATACTGTTGCTGAGCCTGTCTTTGATGAAGGACATCACCTTTCTGTATAGGCATGTGCCAAAGCCTTGGCCTTAGCTACATAGTTCAAATAGTCCATATTACAAATATCTGTCTAGGAACCCACATGAGTTGCTGCATATGGTCTGAAAGAGGCTCTTCATAATCACAGATTCTGGGAAATTTTGAGCATGCCAAGTGTCAGCTACATCGGAAAAGGCTGGAATTTTGACAAGTGAGGTGCAGAGTTGTGGCCTTAAGACCCCACCATGGCAGAAAAGTAAATACTTTTGCCACACTTATCTGAAGTTCTTGATCCCTTACCTGGTTATAAGGTACAGAAGAAGGCTGTGGTCCCTGCTGCTGCCACCACAGGCCCACATACACAACAAAGGCTGCTTCCCAAATCTTTAGACGGTACTTCATTCCAATCAGCAAAAGGTATTATAATCAGCATCAACTGACTGGGGGTGGATCAACCGACTGAGGGTGGAAGTAAGCAGAAGAGAGACAGTATCTGCAGTCTTCCAGCATAGCATTTTTGAAAGCTGTGTCTAAGGAAGTGATGACTAATTGCTTTCTAGCCTTGTTCCCCAGGAAGGTACACTAGGTAGATGGGGAATAGGACAGGTGTGGAGGGATGCTAGAATGCATGAGCTATAAGAAACATCTTAATGAGAGTTTATCTAAAAAGGTTTTGGGATGAGCAGAAGACTTATCATTGCCAATGTTAGACACAAGTGTTTCAGATCTCTCCAACTCCAAAAGGAACCTCAAGGTAAATGGAGCACAACAATCTTCTGTCAGAATTAGGCTAGACTCTGCATTTATTTGTGGGTGAGAAGAAGTTGGCTTATCACCTACTTGTTCCCTTTCCAAGCATATTGTTCTAGGTTCAAATCATGCTAAAAAGTAAAACAGCTAAAAAGCACCAGGTTTGATTTGCATAAAAACAAAATGTATTATGATATTAAAATTAAATAAATAATGTAGGAATTGAGTAGACATTAATAAAAAGCCCTGTACAGCAGTAACAGATTAAAAAACTTATATTACTTTAATGCTACTCAGTCAGGCATGTCAAATACCACTAATAAGTCCAAAACAAAAAGTGTTCCTTTTTCATCCTAAAAATCCTTTACTGACAGAATCCTTCCAATGGTATTTGATCCTTGATAAGCACTTGAAAAAAAGTCTTGAGTTCTGTTTTACTCTATCTCTGCAGAATCCGGAAAACTGAAGATAATTCCTTGCACATCAGTGCTGGCTCATCTGTAGGCAAAAATCAATTCATTTGCAGGTAGACTTAGGTGATTATCTTCCAGCCAAAATTCCTTTGTCCTAACTATAAATTCCTAACTGCATCTTTTGTGCATAGCCAAGTCCCTAACTTAAACAAGCTGCAATATCACAGTTTTTGTTCCTTTGACAGAATGTGATTATATAGCAGTCTTCATGCAAAGGTCTCTCTAGAGATTGCCTGTAGCTGTGTGGTTGGGCAGCTCATAAAACTGTTCAGATTTCACAAGGAAAGAAGAATGAACAAAAACTGAAAGCACAAGTTTATCCTGCAGTCTGAATCTGTTACAAAAGCAGGAGGAAAAGCTTTGGGAATTCCTTTATTCTGTCTTTGTATATATTACTCTTTTCCAAGTATCTGTCTTCGGAACAACTTGTTTTTCTATCCCTGAAATTATTGCAGTTTGATGGAGAAAGTATATCTATCTATCCATCTATCTATCTATCTATATGTATATATATATATATATATATATATATATATATATATATATATATATATATTATTTATAGATATGAAAAAACACCATAGTATTGAACATTTGTAATATCAAACACTGTTGGCAGTAGTGATTGAATACTCATTTGATCACTTTTCACAGTATTGCTTTGTGGAGTTTGCGGAACAGTGTGGAGTGGAAATTTGTCCTTTCCCCACTGTTGTATGATGTTTGAGTAGGTATATATAATTAGCTAGAAGGTGGTGCTAGGAGTTTGCCACCCTGCAAAAAACATGTTTTTTTTTTTTCCTTTTGAATTGATCTTTTGCTGTTAGCTATTTTTGTATTTTGATGCTTTGAAGTACATCCATATGTGTGTCTCTGTGTGTGTAGATTTATATACGTGTGTGTGTGTGTGTGTGTGTGTGTGTGTGTGTGTGTGTGTGTGTGTGTGTGTGTGTGTGTGTGTGTGTGTATATATATATATATATATATATGTATAGGTGTTGGACATCCAGTTGAATGGACAGTATGCAAACACCTGTCTGGCTGACACCATTTGGTTGATGCAGATAGTCGACGGGTGTGCAATATCATGAATACCTGATTAGGGGAATATTGACTTTTCCCAGGGATCGTGCAGTTTTTGAGTTAGTATATATATATATATATATATATATGTAGATAGATATATATATATAGATAGATAGATAGATATAGATATCATTTGCAGGGGTGCTGGGGATGCCACCCCCAACATGGGAGTGCAGGGGTGCTTGACCCCCTGCAAAAACACTAGCTGTTGGTTTATTCCTCTCTAGAATAATCCCTGGAGAATGCAAAGAATGTGTTGATATTTGAGAATTCGACATTATGACATCAATCTAGTTGGTGTTGGCATACTCTCCAATTGGGTGCCTAACACGTACACATACATACATACACACACACACACACACACACACACACACACACACACACACACACACACACACACACACACGCAAATATATATATATATATATATATATATATATATATATATATATATGTAGAGAGAGAGAGATATTCATTTCAATCAAAGGCTTTTTTTCTCCACACTTCAATACACCCAAACAAGGTTTTATGTATAGGCTTGTACAGTAATGGTGTATACCCAATATCTGCAAGACTAGAACTCATGCTCAGCACAGGGGTCTGTGCAAGGTCTGGAACTGGTAAAGGGTAAGATTCCATACCCTTGACTGAATCTTCCACCAAATCTTAAATGAGTGTTTAGCCTTCATGGCTAAGCTGTGGACTCATCTGATGGCCTTTACTCAAATGGGAGTGATCAATAATGTTCAGCAATGAAGAAGATCCCAAACAAAAATGCCTCAGTGTCCCATTCTGTCAGTGTGTGACTGGGAAATGAATGGTGGGAGAAACAAGCAGCCTGGAATTTTTTTGCAATTTGGGAAACAGTGGTGGACCTCTCCAAGCTCGTTGTTCACCTCCACCACCAAGGAAAGCAAGAAGAATCTCAAGTCCCTACTAAGTAGGATGCCAGATGCTACCCAGTAAAGACCAGAAGGTCACAGAAATATAAAAATACATCTAGTGGTGCTTGACCACAACCAGTATTCCACGTTAACCTCTCAGTAACAAATTGCAACCTCCCCTTAGGCCATACATATAATCAGCTTCCTTCCACCCTATCAGCTGAGAGTTTTAGTTTCTAGGAAGAACTTTGAATAAAATGCAAGAACTTCTGCAAATAGTCATAAGACCTGAAATATAAACTATGAAGTGGTAAAAAGAGAACTAGATGGTAGGAGAAGAATGCATGTTTAGGCAGTCAGCACATTATACAATGGCATTTATGGTCATGGATGCATGTCCGTCCTATGGAATTGTATTTTTTCTATGCCATTTTTTTTAATCTCTGAACAAATGGTATAGTTGAGATGTTATAACAACACAGTACATTTATAGTTTTGTATAATGTATTGGTTACTGCACTAGTTAAGAGACAAACCATCTGTAAGTGACACTAGTGATCTGAGAATGGACTGGGTTCACTGATTAGAGTAATCCAGGAGATAAGCCTGGTCATCTGCTCTCATATCTCTGTCATGAAAACTCTTTAACGGGTTTGATAATTATTCATAGGGCTGTCATGAGTCAGTCATTACTTGATGGCACCCTACCCCTATGCATGGACACACACATACACATACATGTACACACACACACACTCACACACACACACACACACACACACACACACACACACACACACACACACACACACACACACACACACACTGTATAGCAGATATTGTTGTTTGTCTTTCAGCTTTTCCCGGTAAGGGATCGCCACAGTGGAACTCCGGTCCGCTAATGATTGGCAGTAGATTTTTACGAAACATCAAGGTGCCAGCTCGATGCCCAACCTTCAACGAAGGCACACCCATTTATGCATGCATGTCTTTCAAAAGCTACACCAACTGACAATTATAGCAATTAATCTAAAACAACTTATTTAAAAGTGTATTTTTTTTGCAGAGCCCCCTCCCCACTCCATGTAACAGCTTTGCCCCACTCAGCACAAATTTCTAGATATACAACATATTTAGTTTCACATACTTGGAGAAAAGTAAAATGCACTTATGACCTTTTCTGTGATGTAGTGCAATCTTTAAAGTAGCAATTTTATTTGGATGGAAGAGTAGGGGAAGATCCTACCGATTGGTGGGTGCAGCAGGGATACCCTCAGCAAAAAAAGTAGATGTCTAATAGATGGCTTGTTGCTGCAGTGACGATCATGACTCAAGAACAACTAGCTACCTGGTAAGCCAGAAGGCCAGCATGGGGCTGGTAGCCTTTAGTGGTCTACATACAGTCAGTTCACTTAGCTTGGGAAGAGTGTAGTGTGATTTGACACTGTATATTTATAGGGGGTGGTAATACAGAGTCATACATAAATGCGGACATATGAGGGATGGAGCAGTGCAACACCACATAATGAAGTGTGTGCATGAGCATTCATTACACTGTATTATGTGAACCCTCTTAGGGAAAAATTGCAGGGCATTAAGAAAATCCCTTTTGTATGATTGGATAACATAACATATGGATACTTTGATCTGCTGTTCCTCTCCCCAAAGAGTGGTACTATTTACTTTACCAGAGCTGATTCTAGGCTGCTGGCACCAATCCTGGGGGAAAGCTAGTTAATTTAAAGGAAAGTGCTCAAATGAGAGGCATTGTCTAGTAGATGGAGATGGCCAATCTTGTAGAATGAGGCCAACAATTTAGATTTGAAAACTTGTAGAATTTCATATATATATTAAGAGTTTTCAAACTGTCAGATCCACTGTAAAGAAGGACTTCAATAAGTGGACTGTGAACTTTTAATGAAAGAATGACTGCGTGAGATGAATTGTGTGTACATATCATTTATAAAATGCCACAGGAATCAAATTTTAAAATAACAACTGTAATTGACCCCCTGAAGCCTTGTCCATTCACTCTTTCTATACCCCATCTGTCCTGGACAACACAAACAACACCATCTAACTATACCAATCCATGTGTGACCAATAATCTATATATGAGTGTATGTACATGTGTGTGGATATGTGGGTCTAGAGTAGTTAGTGACACCAGAGGCCGACCCGAATCAATCAGCGAGGCCCAGTCAGAAGACCGACGCGAAGTGACCCGATGGAACAAAACAGGATGCCGTGACATGGGAAAGGCTAAAAAGTACGCGTAGTGGACGACGTTTGGGTGCAGTAAGGTAAGTGTGGATATTGATGGTGTGGGGATAGGGGTGGGTTAAGTGAGTTAGGGTCAGTGCCGGGTCAGGTAAGTGTGGTAGTGATTGTGTTTGGGTTAGTTAGGGCCGGATCAGGTAAGTGTGTAGTGATTGTGTTGGTTTGTAGGGATTTTGGTGTGCTTGTGTTGTGTGTGGTTTTGGACAGGAATGTGTTTTGTTTGTTGATTGTTGTGATTGTGGTGTGTGGGACATGTGGGGTTTTGTGTTTTTGCACTGTCGGTTATGTGGTTTTTGTGATTGCGTTGTCGGTCTTCTGGCATGTCGATTATGTCAGGTAGAACCGGATATGTATATATATATATATCTATGTATATATATATATATATATCTATATATATATATATATATATATATATATATATATATATGTATACAAACACACACACACACACACACACACACACATATATATATGTATGTGTGTGTGTGTATGTATGTGTATACATGTATATGCTCTTACATATATATTTGCTTGAATGTACGTATATATGGAAAACTTAAACATTTGTATACTCTTATTCAGTTGTGAAATATCTTGCAATGCTCAACCAGGTTCTTATCTAATCTCACTGTATATTTTGTACACTTGTAATTTTCAAACAAAAAGTGTATATCCTCTTATTGTATTCTAATGGCTGTAAAGTCTACAATCTGTATACTACTGCTCTGTAATGTCTCTTTTGTAAATTTTTATTCTCTCTGTACACTTATGGAGTTTTACTCCCCAGGACTCCACTGAAAAAGGACACTTGTTTTCAAGTCAGACTATCCTGCCAAACAAATGTTAAATAAATAAATAAATAAATAATACATTGCAGGATAAGTATTTTCAAGACAAATCTGACTAGTTTCTTGCTTAATGGGATTCTTTATAGCTGTAGCAAAACAACAAATAAATTAATTAATTTATTAACCAATGCATACTGGAAAATACTTTTTTGAGCATAACATTTTTAAAATATAGGTATTTTTATTAACTGCTTTATTGTGAGAGGTTAATGTCTTTAGGCTGCCATAGTACTTCATGGTAATACATAGCTTAAAGCATGCTCCCCGCTGCATAGCTCTACACTGCTGTTAGGGATGCAGCAGTGAGTTTGGTAGTCCAGTCAATGACTATCTCCTTTGCTTTGAATGACTACTTGTTGCTGACCATAGCACCTTGGCACAGTAGTCAAGACAAATCCTGAGTGTTATTTCTTTACAACTGGTAGATGTATTGCTAGGAAGTACATGCTAAAAATATGGTAGCCAGTGGCTGCACTACAATTATGCTATTTATTTTCAGAAATACTTCCCTGGCACACATTTGCAGTCTGATCAACCTTATTCACTATATACAAATAGTGACTGTAGCTATCAGCTGTTTGAAAACGACAAAAGAGCTGAGAGAAGCCATGCCAACAAGGTGACAAGAGAGTTTATTGCACTATTTTCATAAATGTTCATAGTCTGATCAGTGGCAGTTACTCCATCTGCTTTGCTGTTGCAGTAAATAGCAGCACTTTGCTACTTAGGCTGCCTTTATGTCCTATGCCTTACTACGTGATGCCAACATGCATGGCTTAGCATACGCAGCTTGTTGCATATGCCTCTCATTCACCATTCTAGCTCTCATACTGATGAATTTATTGGCAGTCATTAAAGTTCAGTGCCAACAGAGAGAGTTGTTCTGAGCTGCTCTGGTAATCACAGTCTTGCCTTACTGACTGTGTTGCAGAACTGTCTTCTGAGCTTACTTAATTGCTACTCAAGTTTATAGGAGGTGAGAAAGGTGTCATCAAAAGGAGCACTTGTCTTCCTAGAAAGACAATTTAGCACTTTTAAGACTGCCAAATTTGGCTTACCCCCTCATGACATTTTAATTTGGGGTTTGAGTACTCACAGAAGTAGTTTGTGTTGAAGTGACTTAATTATTATAATTTGGCATTATGCCCCCTGACCTATTTTTTTCAGCATAAACAGTAAAGTTTCAAACTTACCATTCCACATTGTTATCAGCACAGCTTTTATGTGGTACATAGGCCTTGGTACCAACCTAAGGCAATTTCAAGGGTTCAAAATGAATATAGTCAGTTTTTGATAGGTGAAGAAATTCGTTCACAGAATTGTGTCCTCTGTTTGGTATGTGATTATGATGAGAACTGTAATAACCTGAGGAACTGTTAATAACTTTTCCAACAGCGAATTATGTAAACGTATTAAAGCTTTAAAATGAAACTAAAACTTGCTTTACAAATGTGTACTGTGGAGCAAAGTTAGAGAATGCATGAAATGTAAACTAGATGCCTCACAACTGTATAGCATATAAAGTATGCAAATAATTGTTGAAACAATTAATGTAAAAGAAGCATTGTTCCTGCCAGATCAGGAAAATGTAATATGTGAAACAAAATGTGTTAAGTGATATACAACTGCATTTGCAATTGTGTAAACATATTAAAATTTTAAAATGAAACTAAAACTTGCTCTACAAATGTGTACAGAGGTGCAAAGTCTGAGAGAATGCATTAAACGTAAATTAGATGCATCACAACTGTATAGCAGTACAGTGGTGCAAAGTCTGATGTTTGATGATTCTGGCTAGGTCACATGATGAAAAATGTCTTACTTTGACAGCAGCTTGTTGAAACCCCCTCCCTGCCCCAGCAGAAGCTATGACAACTTGAAGGACTTCTAAAATTCAAACTGATCCACAGGACATAGTTTTTCTAGATCAGTATGTATGCATACCTTTTAAGCATTCTGAGGGCTTGCACAAGTGTATAAATACTGAGCCCACGCAAGCCTGACTGCCATTTTGTAGTAAGCTGTTGAGATGTAAGCATGTATGTCTGTGTAGTCTGTCAGTTAATCAGTTTGTTTATATTTTGTACTGCTGCTATCCATGCTGATGTGTTTCTGTGTAATAAAGCATATAAATGAACTACCCTGCCTCTTTGTCTTCAATTGTAAACCAAGACAAGTGACATGGTGTCAAAAGTGGGATCCAAAACATCCAGAATCAAGACCAGGAGGCACTCAGTTAATGGTGGAGGAATATAGAGGAATGGATCATTCCTACTGCACGTATAACTCACAAAACAGGTC
Source organism: Protopterus annectens (assembly GCF_019279795.1). Lineage (NCBI taxonomy): Eukaryota > Metazoa > Chordata > Ceratodontiformes > Protopteridae > Protopterus > Protopterus annectens. Next base: position 1,973,399,959 of record NC_056739.1, read on the forward strand.
AGAAACAAATTTCAGGTATCAAAACTTGCTTAAATTATTTCTTATTCACAAAATATAAAACTAAGCATTCAGAATGCTCAAACAAATTTCTAAGAAAAACAAAATGTCTGAAACTGCGACATATTGATAGAAATATTCAAATAACTATGGAAAATGTTTGAAATAATGTCCAAATTGCATAAATAAGGAAAACAACTGCATTTTTTTGCTATGAGCTACTTTTTTGCATTAATTAAAGCTATTCAAGATATCCGAAGTATACAAAGTGTTCGCATGTTTGTGTAGTATTACAGTGCAGTTATTTCACAAAATACAGCCATTTCAAAGCATATTTCACAAAGTACAGTATTTCAAAGAGTTTCTTGTGCATTTGATGTTATTAAAAGTATCAGCTGTGTCTGCATGTTTGTGTAATTACAAGGGCCATTTTTACAGTGTTTGGGCATACTTTGTTGGCATGGCTGAAGGATTTTGAAAACCAGCTCAACTTGTATTTGATAATAATATTGCAGAGAATTGGAGAGTGTTTGAACAAGAGTATGATATTTTCATACAAGCTGCATTTTCTGACAAAGATGCACGTACAAAGGCATTTATTCTGCTTAACTTAGCTGGTTCTGAAGCAATAGAAAGAGAGTGTTCATAATGTCCCACTGATGAATCACTGCAAAGGTAACCACCATGAAAAACTTCTCCAATGTTAACTTTCGGCTCCTAAAAACAGAGGTGGCTAACTTCACGGCACCCATGCAAATGGAGAATAGTTGCATGACCGCTGAATCATACACCAGTGCACTCTACAAACACATACACAAATGCATGGGTCTTGCTATACCCAATAGAACCAAGACGCTCTCCTCCAAAAAAAAGGAAGCCAATCTTGGGGTCCCCTGTTATAAACAAACTCTACAACAAAAGGAGGAAACTGATGTGAAATAAGGTGAAGTCCCAAGACTGGAAAAACACCTTTATCAGCCTCAACAAAAAGTTGAGTTCCCTCATCAAATCTTCTAAAGCTAGCTATGAAAACAGAATTGCAGTAGATAGTAAAGACAACCACAAGGCCTTCTACAGTTATGTAAAGAATCTCCATGGCAATACCCAGATTTGTTCTGAGCTACTGCACAATGGTACCTCCTATACCAAGCCAACAGATATTGCCAATATACTGGCCGACAGATTCAGTGCCAACTTTACCACTCTCTCCCCCACCAATGGACCAATCACAATACCAGTAGATTGCCAGGCACCCAGTATTACTGTTGCACAGGTTAAAATAACACTGTCCAAGGCCAAGAATACAGCTTCTATGGGACCTGACAATATGCCTGGCTGTGCTCTACATGAACTACAGAGTGAATTGGCACCTCACCTGTGTGCTCTGTTTAATCACTGCCTCACCTCAGGCTTTGTCCCTACCGAATGGCACACTGCTATAGTCATGCCTCTCCACAAAGAGGAGTGACTATAGACCCTGGGAACTATCTCCCCATTAGCCTGACAAATCTGATATGCAAAGGTATGAAACGCATCATCATGGACCTAAAAAACAAGGATATAGGGAATCTCCAAACTCTGAATCCCACACAGTTTGGTTTTGTGAAGGGTAGATCATGCCTGCTCAACTTGGTCAACTTCTTTGAGTCAGTCACCAGAGCTGTCAATGAAGGCAAGGTGGTTCATACAGCCTGCTTTGATCTGGCCAAGGCCTTTGATACCATTCCCCACTCAGGAATCATAGGAAAACTCACCAAGCTAGGCATCAACCCCTATATCGCTAGGTGGGTTGCAAACTGGCTCACAGATAGAACTCACAGTGTGAAAGTAGCTGACTCCAAGTCAGACTGCCAATTAGTCACTAGTGGAGTCCCACAGGGTTCGGTCCTGGGTCCTCTCCTGTTTGGTATCTACATCTCTGAAGTCCAGGCCAACACGAAGGGCCTCTGGCTGACAAAGTTCACAGACGGTTGCAAGTTGGGAGCTATTATTAACTCCCCAAGTGATGTTGACATCCTACAGAATGGTCTCACTGAGACCAACGACTGGTGTCAGAACCATGGCATTAGCTCAATGCCAAAAAATGTGTCGTCATCCCCTTTGGGAAAAATGCAGTTTCCATGAATTACCACATTGATGGTAGTCTACTGAACACAGAAGGTGCTATAAGAGATCTGGGAACACAGGTTGACAGCAACTTCTCTTTTAATCACCACATTGCCACTGTGGTCAGAAAGTCCTTCTATGTGGCACATCTCATTACTAAGGGTTTTGCATCCAGGAAGAAAGATGTCATTGTCTCCCCTCTACTCTTCCCTCATTAGGTCAATCAACAAGTACAATGACCCATTTGGCATGTACCTCACTAGACACCTGCAACAACTGGAGAGGCCGTAAAAGCACCTCACAAAGAGTAGCCCAGGCCTTAAACACTTGTCCTATATGGACAGACTCAAAAAACTCCAAGTATTCTCTGTCTCATATTTCCTACTTAGAGGCGATCTCTGCGTGACTTAAAAAGCCATATCTGACCCAGCTCTGATAAAAATTCTCCATCTAAAGATTCCCTCCGCACCACATGCTCCAGAGACCTCAAACTCATTACCACAATCAACAGAACGAAATGGAGGGACAGGTTCATAACTCAGAGACTGCCCATGCTATGGAATAGACTTCCCATACATGTCAAGCAGAGCACCTCGCTGACCCTCTCAAGAGAAATCTTGATGAGTGGATGGAAAATAGAAAATTCACCCGGGGATAATTCCAGTGGCTCTACTCGACATAGGCATTGGGAACCTAGGTCAGGTGGCACGATGCCAGGGTAATCCTATGGCTAGGCTTGTAAAGGTCCCAGGGCCATTAGTCTAGTACACACCTATGAAACTATGAACCTATTTGTGTATGCACCTGCTGTGTTTGCAGGGGAGGGGGGTAAACCGTCATATGGTGGTACCGGCTGAGTCAAGGGAAGACCCCAAGTGTTTAAAGCATAAATTTAGATAAACGTGTAACTCCCAAATGAATGTTATGATGGAAAGGCACTTATTTTACACAAGAGATCAAAAGCCTTGGAAAACTTTTGCAGCATATATAACTGACTTGAGAAACAAGGCTAAAATGTGCAGATTTGGTGATTTAAGGGGTGAGTTGATAAAAGACAGACGTGTGTGGTATTAAATATGATGCTGTGAGAAAGATTTTGCTTCATGTTAGTGATTTAACTTTGAATAAGGCCATTGAGATTTGTCAGATATATCAGCTGACAGAAAAGCACAAAATATACTTACAAATGAGAAATGCATGCTTCCAGTCTCTTCTAAAGCTCATGTTTATAGTATGCAGCATGTGGTTACAAGAAATAGGCCTAAGTACATGGCAGCAACTGTGAACCCTGCAGCAGTCATTGGGAAATCATGTAGCTTTCTAGCAAATTCGAGACTGTGCACAGTCTCTGTTTAGCACAAGAGTGAGTCAGCAAGCTCAAAGAATGTGCCTCTACCCAGTTTCATTGTCAACTATTATAACAGTGGTGCCAATCATGAACCCAAAAAAGAAAAATGCTTAGTGTTTGGTCAGCAGTGCCACAAATGGAAAAAGTGGAGTAATTTTCAAAGGTTTTGTAAATCAAATAAGGGACATTCTTTTATTAAAAGAGAACAGTCCAAGAGGCAAGTTGATCAATTAGAAAGCTATGACCCTACTTTTTATGTTGATGGTGTGTCTGTGCTTAATGAAACTGTCAATGCAATAGATTTAGGGGCAAAGAATGAAGTATTTTGTACTGTTCGGATAAATGGAAAACCCATAGAGCTCAAAGTTGACATGGATTCAAAGTGCAATGTTATGCCAACAGAAACATTTGCTAGAGTATGTGCTGGTGAGAAGCTTGATTTGGAAAAGTGTGCAAAGCTTGTTGCTTATGACGGTGAAGAAATTCAAGCTGAAGGTTCAGTAGTGCTTTCATGTTACTCTGCTGGGAACAGGTATGACTTGCAATTTTACATGGTCAAAAGGCATGTACAGTCATTATTGTTCCACAGAGATAGTTTAAAAAGGGGACTACTTTCATTTAATAAGGAGGTTCACCATGTGAGCTTAAAAGACCACTGTTCTAATTTTGCCTAGACTATTTTTTCTACCTAAGCTGATCTTTTCAAAGATAAATTAGGCAAACTCCCACTTGTGTACTCCATGAAGTTAGACCCTGAAGTCAGTCCAGTTGTCAAATCAGCCCAGAAGGTTCCACAACCTAGGCAGAACAGAGTAAAAGCCGAGCTACATAAAATGGTGCAGCAAGGTGTAATTTGTCCAGATGACGAACTGACTGAATGGGCATCTTCCACAGTGGTAGCTCATAAGAAAAGATCAGATGATATCAGAATATGTATTGATCCACAACATTTGAACAAAGCACTGAAAAGACCTCATCATCCAATGTGTACAGTTGAAGAAGTCACTGCTCTTATACCAAATGCCACTGCTTTTTCTGTCTTAGATGCAAAGAGTTAATTTTGTCAAATTTTGCTTGATTGAAAATCTTCATTGCTAACCACTCTCAGTACTCCTTTTGGCAAGTACAGATTTTTGAGAATGCCATTTGAGATAAATTCTGCCAGTGAAGTCTTTTAGCGTGCAATGGAGCAAATTTTTTCTGGGTATCCGTGGGCTATTATAGCAGATGATAGTCTAGTAGGAGGTGATGGTGAAGGTGAGCATGACAGAAACCTCAAGAAAGTTCTGGAAAGAGCACATCAAGTGAATCTTAAGCTGAATCCTCAGAAGTGCAAATTCAGGCTACGAGAAGTTACTTATGTTGGTCATTTATTTATCTGTTCAGGCTTATAACCAGATCCTTCAAACCAAACTTCTATCCTTGAGATGCCAGCTCCAGACAATGTTCAAACCCTACAAAGTTTTCTTGGCATGGTTAACTACCTAGGCAAGTTCTTCCTAGACTTGAGCCAACTTTCAGTGCTGCTCAGAGAGCTGACATGCAAACATGTATCCTGGTCATGGTTAGAACATCACCAGAGAGCATTTGATGTCCTGAAACAGAAAATTGGCAGTCCACCAACTCTCACAAACCAGTTACTCTTTCTTGTGATGCTTCGAAGTTTGGTCTTAGTGCAGTCATTCTTCAAGAGGACAGACCAGTAGCTTGTGTGTCCAGAACTCTAACACAAACTGAAATGCAGTATGCACAGCTAGAGAAAGAGGTTTTGGCAACTGTGTTTGCATGTTCGAAGTTCCATGATTATATTTATGGTAGACCTATCCAGATTGAAACTAAGCACCAACCTCTAGTCACTATTTTTTGAAAGCCTGTGCATACAGCTCCTGGCAGATTACAATGCATGATACTCAAATTGCAGAAGTATAATTTCAATCTTGTCTACACAAAAGGCAAGCTTTATCTTGCTGATACTTCTTCCAGATTGCCCAGAAATACTACTGAACAGCATGAAAATGAGAAACTTGATTTTGAAGTCATGGAAGTGAGACATATTTCTTCCACATGTCTTGATGAGCTTAGAAGTCATACGTCCTCAGATCTAATACTTCAGAAGCTCAATCACTTTATCAGTCAAGGTTGGTCATCAAAGTAATCTTGTTTACTTTGTGACCCACAACCTTATTTTCCTTACAGAGATGAGATTTTATCAGACAATGGTATCATCATGAAAGGTCCAAACGTGCTTGTTCCAAAGTCCTTGCACACCATCTTGCATTGTGGCTACCTAGGAACTGATTCTACTAAAAGAAGGACAAGAGGACTAGTTTTTGGCCTTCTATGTCAAGGGACATTGAGGGAGTACTTTCATCTTGTTCTGTACATAATAGTACTAAGCCACATCAAGAGAAAGAACCACTTCAGCTAAACCAGGTTCCTGAACTACCTTGGTCGACAGTAGCTACAGACATTTTCAAATGGAATGGTCAACATTACTTGGTGTTAGTAAACTCTTATACAAATTGGTTCGAGATTGACCTGCTTCCTAATCTAGCATCCAGTACTGCCATTACTAAGATGAAGCATCATTTTGCAGTCCACGGCAGTCCACAAAAAGTTATTTCTGAAAATGGTACACAGTCTATAAGCTAGCAGTTCAAAAGATTTGCTGAAGAGTGGGGACTTTACTCATGTTACGAGTAGCCCTGAGTATCTGCAGTCAAATGGCTTGGCAGAACCTGCAGTTCAAAGTGTAAAACAATTAGTAGAGAAGCCAAAACAAGACAATGGTGATATTTTCTTGAATCTCTTGACTCTCAGAAATGTTCCTCTTGATAAACATCTTGGTTCACCTGCACAGAGGCTTCTGTTGAGACACACCAAAACCACATTACCAATTAGCAGTCATCTTTTGATTCCATGTGTCAAGAACAACAGATCAGTGAAAACAAATCTGTTTAAGAAGTGCTTATCCCAGAAGTCCTATAATGATAAGTAAAGCAAACTGCTCAATCCATTATGAGAAGGAGAGATAGTGAGGATCCAGATGACAAAAGGTTTTGATCAGAATGGAGTTGTGAAGACCATATGTCCAGAGCCGAGATCGTACATTGCATAATTGCAAGGAGTAGAATTTAGGTGAACTCAAAAACATTTGTTCACGGTGTACGAGCCTGTATTGCAGTATCATACCTGTGAGAGAGACGCTGTATCTCAGAGTGAGTTATCCAGTGTTCCAGTTCCAGAGGACATTCCAATAAATATCCCTGTTCCTGATAAGAAACACGAAACTCTTGAAGCAAGTTGTTCACCAATGACTGTCCCTGTTGCTAAACCCAGTTCTGATTGCTATATCACTAGATCAGGTCGCATTTCCAAACATGTTCCAGATAAACGGCAACTTAGACATGAACATTGTCTTTATTTCTTATTGTCTGTACAATTGCATGTTTCATTTCAAATGTCATTATATTGTGGGCAATTCATTAAAGAGGGAGGATGTAGATCAATATGTATGTATACCTTTAAGAAGCTTTCTAGGGGCTTGCACAATTGTATAAATACTGAACACGTGCGAGCTTGACTGCCATTTTGCAGTAAGCTGTTGAGATGTAAGCATGTATGTCTGTGTAGTCTGTCAGTTAATCAGTTTGTTTATATTTTGTACTGCTGCTATCCATCCTGATGTGTTTCTGTGTAATAAAGCATATAAATGAACTACCCCACTTGTTCATCTTCAATTGTAAACCAAGACGAGCAACACTTTTTATAGGGTTAGAGGAGATGATTGCTGATTCCAGATGTCACAGATGTAAATTTGTTAATGAGGACCACTTGTCTGTGATGAATAAAGACTTGTTGCTTTGCCACACTACCTGGGTTTCATGATTTTTGGAAATTATTGTGATAGAGCTCATCAATGAAGTTTTAAGATCACTAGTTTCTCTGTTTTTTATTTATTTTTTACTCTGAGAGAATATTCATACTTTACCTGTAATCAGGTGAAATGAATGAATATAACATATACAAGACTAATTTGTTTTGGGACATAGTTAATATTCTTTCATAGACAGGGCATCCCCATAGTATCTCTCTAAAGGTGAATAAGTAAAGGGAATTGCCTAAAATATTAAAAAAAATCTTTACAAGTTTGGATGTGCATATTAGGCTAACAACCTGGGGCCCTTATAAGCCTAGCCAAGCATCGCAAATATATTCCATATGTTTATGTCCTCTAGAGGTTATTTTAAGGGTTTATGTAAACTAGGGAAGCTTTATAGGCTGCCTCTTCCCATTAAAGTCATAGATGTTAGACCCAGGGTGCATTTCCAATTTCCCATCCACTGGTCCAAGTTTCTCTTGAATAAGGTTAAGAAAGAGTTCTGCTTCACGTGGATGGGAAACCTGTTTCTGAGAAGGAGAACTCTCTGAGACACATATCTATCCCCCCACATGTTCTATTTATGTCACAGGCAAAATTTAAATCCCTAGCTTTAGTAATTCTGATCCGATTCATTTTGCAGATAAGCAAAAGGTCCATTAGAGTGGGATCTAGGGATACCTTGCTTGCCTGAAATAGATCTCTTCTCAAGTCTATAGGAAGCAGTATAGATATAGGGCTTTGAGGCAATCTGCATAGGACTTGCTATTTGCACCCTTTGAGGCTATTTTAATGGTATATGAAAGTGGGTCTATATGAGAAGCACGAAAACCCTAAACCATGAATGCTCACATGAGCGAAAATGCCGGGAATCGAAAGTGTGAGTGCGGGGTCGTGTTACAGTGAGGAGTTGGATATTTTGACCTTTCCTCACTGTAGTGCGACCTTGGAGTTAGAATATATAGTAAGTGGGGGGTGTGGGGGGGCACAGACCCCACAATAGCAACTTCGATTACCGGCATTTTTGCTCATGTGAGAGTTCACTTTTTAGGGTTTTCATGCTTCTAATATAGACCCTATGAAAGTTAGGGAAGATTTACAGGCTGCCTCTGTCCATTAGAGGCATAGGTGCTAGATTCATGGTTTATTTCCGATTTCCCATTCACTGGTCCAGGTTTGTCTTAAATAGAGATAGGGAAGAGCTCTGCTTCACATGGCTTGGAAACCTGTTTCAGAGAAGAATTCTTTGAGACACATAACTGTACCTCCAACATGCCCAGTGTATGTTGCAAGCAAAGTTTAAATCTATAGATTGAGTAATTCTGATGCTATTCGTAGATATACAAAAGGTCAATCAAAGTGGATCCAAGGAAACCTTGTATGCCAGGTTCTCAACAGTCTGTAAGATACAAAGTATATATATAGCGCTTTGAGGTAATTTGCATCGGATTTGCTATTTGTGCCCTGTAATCTTTTTGTGAAGAAGCTCTATGGATGTTCCATTTGTTGTATGTGCCTGGTCAGGTACATACCAAAAGGGGTGTTGTACTCAGTGATGGACCTGTAAAGGGCTTAATACAGTGGAACAATGATTTACTTGAAGCTTTATGCTTTTGCTTATATGGTGAGCAACATAAAATGATTTCCTTACTACATTAGGCATATGTTGGTTGAAAGACAGGTTACTATCTTCAATGTATCAAATCTCTGATTGCTGGTTCTACTCATAGGGGTATGTTATCGATGGGATACTTTCCTAGGGTGGCTGACTTCACAAAGGATATTATTATGGATTTCTTGGCATTGAGATCTAAGCTGTGGCTTTGGTAACGGTCATTTATCTGTACAATGTTAATGTACAATGTTAGTATCTTGGGGAGGATTCTATGACTACTCCTAGTTTGCAATCACATGCAAACTTGGTCATCTAGAGGTCCATGACATTGGACTTGACATCTGAGAAGTAGATGCCAAAAAGAAGTGGACCCAGTACAGAGTCCTGAGGGACTCCACTAGTGACTAGTGCTTTTATGGAGGTGGTCTACTCATCCTAACTTCTTGGGTCCTATCGGAAAGTCAGCTATCTATCCAGCATGTAACACAGAGGTTTATACTGACATTCATTAGTTTGTTTACAATGGTCAAAATGGGTATTGTATCAAATGTGTTAGTTAGGTCAAGGTTGGGAGTATGCACCATTTTGCCCTCATCCATTGCCTTGATGACCTTCTCAAAGAGGTCCACCAGGTTGAGTAGGTATGATTTTACTCGTGGCAAAACCAAAGAGGGTTAGCTCCATTGTTTGAATGTTTTCTATGTCCTTATTAATCATTTCCATGATAATTCTTTCCATGGCTTTGCATATTTTTAATTTTATTTTTTATGCATTTCAGCATCTTTTAGTAAAATCATGCCCCTCCACTCCAAGAGGGTGCCTCTTTTTATGAAAGAAAACATTACAGAAACTACCAGAAAATTAAATATGTATTATTTCAGTCTTCCCTTGCACACACACGCACACAGGCATATCCTGCACATACACACAAACACACATACCCATGCTTACACATGTACATTCAGATAGATACTTGCCTACAGGAATATAACACACATACACACACACACACACACACACACACACACACACACACACACACACACACACACACACACACACACACACAGGTACACATGCACAGTCCAAAATAGCAGCCATCGCACAATTCCACAATAGCACCCTTTCTTTTAGTGTATTGTACCAGGCATGTCCCGATGAGGTGTGTATGTTTCAGCATCTTAGCAGCACTCACATTGTCTGCATGAAGAAACATTCTTTCTCAGATTTGAAGGCTAAGGTGAGAACTCTCATTGTGATGACACATAGCAGTATATTATCTACTTAATACATATCATGTGCTTCTATCTATCACAAATGGAAGAGGACTGCATGATGATTGGCAGTATTCCAGTCCTGATTCACAATTCACATATTCTTTATGTGCTCACTGCTATGGGATAGAATATTGCAGTTGGTGTAATACTAAAATTTATTGTACTATACTGTAAAATACTATTATACATATCTATGTATTTATTTAGTTATTTATATGGTGAAAATTCTGAGATGTGCCAGTCAACAATTACAACACTGAGATTTACTGCTGGTGGTAAATATAAATGGTTGTCCCACTAAATGTATTAAGCAAATCTACCTTCATTGTCTGGTAAATTACTGCCCTTCTATTCTACACCTTTTGTCTAGAGAGCACTACCTTTGTTATAGAAGTTGTGCTTCAGAGAAAAGAAGATACCTTACTTTTTACACTCAGATTCATCTTAATGACCTTTATCTGCTTTATGCTATCAATTCTGCTTCCCAAAATTCCTTGCCATTCCAAAATTCCTATGAACACTTTATTCACTGTCATCCTAGACAATGAAAGCATACCTGATGCGAAATCTCTGGCAGGCATCTTCACCAAAATGGTGTCTTATTTTTCATATTCCCTGCATTCTAGCCATCTGTCTTTATCAGCTTGCCAGCAAGTATTGCTACTGATAACTTTATTTACCCATATGTCTATGTCCTATATTAATTATACATAATTTTATTTATAAGTAAAATGAAAAAAGCTACTTCATTTCTTTTAGCCTAAGACTATCTCTTGTTGTCAACATCCTAACAAACTCTCCATAGGATCAGCATTTGAAAACAAGCCAAGGCATGACATTTCACAAACATAATGACCTTATTTCTGCATTGGCCCATTAAGGATGATAGCTGGAAATTTCATTTTGCAGTTTCAACCTTATACTTTTGACTCCCACTCTATATTTCATTTTAAAAATGTACCCATCTCTTCAAATCTATTGTAGGTGTTGTCCTAGTGGCAATAAAAGTTACATTTTCAGATGAATAGTCACCCTTTCTTTAAGAAGCTAGCCTGTGCATATCTATGTATATCAAAGGTATTAGTTTGGACAGTGTACAACCTTGTAGATTTTATAGAAAAAAAATTTCTGAGAGGCACTCAGCAATAAAGCTATAATCAACTGAATACACCGGCTAGTCTGGTACATATTAAATATAGTTTTCTGGTCCATATAGAAAAGAGGGAACAGTATCTCATTCCAAGCCAAAGTACAAAAATGAATAAAATTTTCCTCAGAGTATGAAAGGATATTTTGACTTATAATTTCTCTCATTTGATTTTAGTCTTTATGAGAAATAAGTCCATATTTCAGGTGGCAGAATCAACTATCCCTGACATAATGCTATTGGGCTACCAATGTAATGGGATTTCTTTGAATGGGTACTAAGCATTGTGGACAGTAGTATGATGGAAGGAAAGGTACAGCCAGTGGATTAATCAACAATGAACCTGTCAATATCAGCTTACCAAATGTCAAATGGTAGGGCTAGCTGTTATTTACTCTTAAATTTCTTTGCTGTTATGGAATTTTGTGAGAAATTATATTTAAATAGAGAGCGAAGTACAGGGATAGTGGACAGTGTCTCCATAGCTGGCCTTAGGCATAGGTAAACTAGGCAGCCACCTAGGGCTCCGTTCTAGCAGGGAAGCTTTTCCAGTAATCTGAATGGTGTAGGTAGACAAGGATGGAGGCACCGTTTGGTGTGGGGGGGAGGCTGGGAGACTTTTTGCCTGGGGCACCAGTTGACCAAAAGCCTGCTCTGATGTGTCTCACACAAAAGCAGCCCCATTGGTGATTTCTCTCAGCTGAATATCAGGAAATTCTTTGACAGACATTTAATTTTTTAATTCCTATTTGGCAGGCAAAATAAGCCAATCGTGAATATATAATCTGTCCATTACGATGATGGTAGAATTCAATTTTTGCTCCATGTGTCCTAGGGCCCTACTATGCATACCATCCATTACACCACTCTTGGATCTCCATGCAATTGATTCCAATCACTCAATATGGATGATTGTCATATGGTTTCAGGATTCTTTCTGGAAAAAAGTAATCATTATGTCCTGGAAGAACTATGTAGATTCCATGTGTTCTAGCATTCTTTTTGTATTTTTTCTTTATTTTTTCTGTATTTTTCTTTATATTATCCTGTAGAAATCTTATACCATATACTTTAAGAAGTGATATTGTGTTCAGATCCCTCCTGCTTTAGTTGAATATAGTTGGCGTTTTTCTAGATGCTGTCACTAGTCCTTCCTATCATCCAGATTACCTTAATTTGGATCTTTTCTGTCTGATATCTCCTCCTGTATAGTTAACAGAATCACACAGAGTACTCCAAGTGTAACCTCACTAATGTTCAGTACAGAGGGTGTACGATCTCCAGAATGTAAGAATCTGTCCCATACAGTATGCAGCTGAACACCCAGTTGAAAATCTATTCAAGAATATGTGCTTGGTTCTCAAGAGGCAGTTTACCTACAAAGACAGAGACAGTTTTTATGTAGAGAAGATGGGTCATATGGCTACACTCTGCACTCAGATTTCTTTAACTTAGTGTTCATAGGTTCATAGGTGTGTACTAGGCTAATGGCCCTGGAGTCTTTACAAGCCTAGCCCAAAAAAAATTGCCCAGGCACCGTGCCACCCAACGTTAGTCCACAGTGCCCATATCCAGTAGTGCAACTGGAATGACTCCTGGAGTGAACTTTCTGTTACCCATCCACTCATCAAGATTTCTCTTGAAGAGGGCCTGTGAGGTGCTCTGCTTGACATGAATGGGAAGCTTATTCTAGAATATGGGCAGTCTTTGGGAAATGAACCTGTCCCTCCAGCATTTTCTGTTAATTGTGGTAATGAGGTTGTGATCTCTGGAGCATGTGGTGCGGGAGGATTTCTTTAGGTATAGCATTTCAAGTAGGGCTGGGTTGGACATAGCTTTGTAAGTCAAGCAGAGATCACCTCTAAGTAGATGATAAGAGACTGAGAACAGCTGAAGTTTCTTGAGTCTGTCCACGTAGGACATGTGTTTAAGCCTAGGATTCTTTTTCTGAGGTACGTTTGTGGCCTCTCCAGCTGTTGTAGGTGGCTGGTCAGGTACATGCCAAATGGGGCATTATATTGCATGATTGGTTTAATGAGGGATGAGTAGAGAGGGATGATGACCTCTTTCTTCCTGGATGTGAAACCTTTGTTTACAAGATATGCCACGTAGAAGGAATTTTTGACCACAGTGGCAATGTGGTGGTCGAATGTGAGGTGGCTGTCGACCTGGGTGCCCAGATCTCTTATGGCCCCTTCAGTGTTCAGTGGGAATCCATCAGGTCTATATTAGAACATTGAATGTTTAATAGTTCAAATCACTAAAGTTCGACCTTTAATGATCGAACTATTAAAACATCAAATGATCTGAAAAAATAATTAAAAAAAAAGAAAAAACTAAAGAGTGTAGGCAGGAGGCCAAGCTCCCCTGCACCCCCCACACTCCTTGGTACTAAAATATACCAACTCCGAGACCGCACTACATTGAAGTTAATGGAAATCTCCCCTTATGGAGATTTCCATTTACACATTTGATATTCTGAATGTTCGCTAATGTCGTGTCGACAATATCAGATTCGATATTGTCGGCTTTCGACAATATCACCAGAACACGCGAGTTGCATAAACCAAATAGCAAGATGTAAATGGCAGCTGTAACAACATGCTAGCTGCCACCACTCACAGATGATCCAGCATACACAAGACAGATGGTTGATAAAATCCAAAATTCATTTAATAAGGTGAACAGATGGTTGAGCGCTTTCACTCGCTGAAGCGAGCTTCTTCAGAACACATAATTCATTGAGAAAACTGTTTAAATACTAAAAAAAGCGCCAAAACTGGCTCAATCCAATTAAAGAAATATGTTACATTTAAAAATGCATGAAAAATAAAATTAAAATTATCTCATCAAAACAGAATAATAATCCAATCCAATCTTTAACAGTTAAAACAGCACCAGTGAATAAATATAAACTCAATAATGTTATGAATAGAATGTTCATTCTAACATAAGGAGAGGTTTGATGGACATATAGTCATTGATCCCTGGCGGTGTGGTGGCATCTGTATAAACTTGCCACCATAATTCCCTATAAGCCAGGTAATTTTTAAGATTACCTCCCCTGGGTTTGCTCCTAACTGACTCCAAAATGCCAAACTTAAAAGTATGTTCAGTCCCATATTCCAATATGTGCCTGAACAAGGCATTCTTTGTGTCCTTATTTCTGATAGAGTATAAATGGGAATAAATTCTTTGTCTTAATTGCCTTTCAGTTTTGCCAATATAGAAAAACTGACAGGACATACATATAGCAATGTACACTAGCATAGTAGATCTACAGTTGCCCTTAGATAGATGCAACTTAGTGCGACAAATATTTTTCAAACATATAATGTTTGAATCAAAGATATATGAACACTGATGGCATGTGCCACATTTAGTAGTATTAAAACCTTGATGGAAACAGGAAGGGAGTTCGCTTTCTAAAATATGTTTCAAATTTTTGCCCATTTTGAAAACAAAACAAGGTTTGGAACCCACCCTGTTTGTTATATCCTGTGTTGATGTTAAAATATGCCAGTTTTTAATTACTATGTTTTTATGCTCCTGACTATATAGACCATATTCGACAATGAGAGTGCTACAGAAAGATTTAGTAGCTTCCAAAGATGGAACATTATATCTACCACAGGAGTCAGTCACAGGTCCAGTAGGTCTAACAGGGTCAGATACAACAACGGGAATAACTTTGTTCGCTCCCAACAGTGGGGAATATCTGGACCCCCATTGGCTCATGACATATGTAATAATGTCATTTAACATGCCATTATCGTAACCCCTTTCGATAAACAAGCCAGTAATAAACTTCAACTCATTTACCATATCTACATATCTAGAGGTCATTCTAATAGTCCTTATACATTGTCCTTTGAAAATATTTCTTTTTAATTTGTAGGGATGGTAACTATTATAGTCTAGATATGAATTTGTAAAGGTGGCCTTCCTGTAAATTGTGGATTTGAAACCTTCAGAATCTGCAGTAATCAAAGTGTCCAAATATGGAACACCAGTAGAGTTGTAAGTAGATGTAAATTTGAGGAAGTCACTAGTAGAGTTCAAGTAGTTAATAAAACAGTCAAATGAATAACTGTTACCCATCCATAAAATATAGATGTCATCTAGATAGCGAGAGTAATAAACTACGTTGTCAAAGTAGTGACTATTGAATACATGATTCTCCTCCCAGTCCAGCATGACTAAATTGGCGAAGATGGGTGCACAGGCGGCCCCCATAGCAACGCCTCTTGTCTGCCTGAAGATTTCACCCTCATAGAAAATAAAGTTATATTCCAACACGATGCTCATAAGTTCAACGAGAACAGAAATTTTGTCCCAGCTGAAATTAGTGTGTTTCCTCAAGCTTCTAGAAAAGGCTTCCAAACCTTCCTCAATAGGTATACTACTAAATAGATCAATAACATCAATTGAACTGAATATTAGATTGTCTTTATCAACGTGAACAGGAAAATTATGCAAAAATTCCCAAGAGTCTTTGACCAAATTATTAATTTGGTCATATATAAATTTCAAGATGGTGTCGATAACAACACCTATAGGGAATGTCTTAGCTTTACTGCCAGAAATAATAGGTCGAAGTGGGGGGTTCAAATGGTCTTTGTGCACTTTAGGAATACCCACTATGGTGGCTAAAGTGGGAAAATCTACTTTCATAAATTCAAAATGTTCTTCTGTAATTCTCTGTTCTAACATGTAGTCTTCAAGAAACATGTCAATTCTTCTGTAGGCAATGTTTAATTCATTTAACGAAGCCATGGCATAATTACCAGAAGAATGAAGTATGTTGTGAATTTTGGAACTATACATCATAGTATCAAAGATGACAATGCCTCCGCCTTTATCAGGCTTCATAATTCTATAACTACGGTCCATACATAGATCGTTAAGAATGGAGGCTTCCTCTTTGGTTAAATTAGAAATAGCATTTGAATTCTTTTTATTAACAACCTTTCTATTAAAATTGTAAATCTCTTTAGTAACCTTATGGTCAAAGGCAGAGATGACAGGATTGTTGGTAGGAATAAAAGTGCTTTTCTTCTTTAAACTAGTGCATGTAGACTCTGTAGTAGTAACTTTATTATTGAACATGGTGGCCAAATTTAGTTTTCTAATAATTTTTTTAAATTCAAAAATGGTGTCAACCACCCGAAAAGAAGGTGTGGGTATGAATTTCAGTCCTTTAGAAAATAGACTAAAGTGAGCAGTTTCCAACCTGACATTACTGTAATTATAAATTTTAAAGTTTTTACACTCACTAATTACATTGTCAATAGCCACTATGTCTGATGGTAAGGAGGGACAAACAGAATTGGTAAAATCTATTAATATTTCTTCCTCCATTTTCCCCCTTTTTTCCACTTCCCCTGAGGCTTTTTCATGGGTGAGGGAAAAAAATCCTGCTCTGATTGATTTATTTCATGTTCGTGCTCATAATATCTACCCTCTGACCCCATGTTAGTACTTGACTTGTTGTTACCCCATTTATAGCAGACATGTCTGCTATATTGCTCTTTGTCCCTCTGAATCTTCTTGAGTTTACGGTCAAAGGCTTTTCTTGCCCTATCATCAGCTAATGAAAATTGTTTGTAATAAAGTTTCTCCCATTGCTCAAAAGCCAAATCATGCAAAATAGTGTTGTTTAAATTCTCTATCTCAGAAATACATTTACAGAGTTTCAAATCATTGTGCTTTATCAGCTTTTTCATATATTCTATCCCGAAAGAATCAAACAAGGCATTAAAATCATTTTCAACTTCAACATTAATGTCAATGCCTAACGGCATTTTAAAAAACCTCAGTCCCATTGGTACAATTTTGGCGGTGATGCAATAGTTGAGATACGCATTGTCCAGTTTTAAAGCATTAATGTTGTTCAATTTTTTACCAAATGAATAAATAAAATCCCTTAATGTGCCTATAAAGGCATGTTTGACATCATGAGTCTTATTCACATATGCATTGTCAAACTTACAATCACATTCAATAAAGTCCTGTAATACATTTTGTTTATCTGCAGTCCCTTTGTTAAATTTTGAATTAATGTTATAAGCCATAGCAGAAAGAGTACCTTTAGGATGAATAGTGTCACCAGACGCTGAGGTATAAGTGCGTGATGGAAAAACATGTTTAGGTCTGGCGCCGGTGCGTCTAGCTTCTTCAGCAAAATTGCTGAATGAGAAGTCAAAAGTAAAATCGCAAGCTTCAGTCCTAATGTTGTCCGCTAAAACCGCGGATTCAGGTAAATCAATCTCGCTTCGCAAAATTAGTCCGGAACCCTGGCCATTAGGGATTCCTGGTGACGAGGTAGAAGGCACTTCCTCCTTGTCGGCTGACGGTGAGTGGGTGTTGACCTCATCCTCCTGCGACCGTCTCCTAAGAACCGGCTCATTGACTGTATTGAAACCAGGCAGTTTCTTAGTAGAAGAACAAGTCAAAATGCTTTTATCAGGAACAAACTTGCCAAACAGCTCCAAAACCTTGGCAACCTCCCCGCGCAAGGAAGCAACTTCTGAACGTAAGCTAGACAATTCCTTGCAACGGTCGGGTGAGGAGTTGCTGGTGGTACTGTGAGAGGAATTCATAACAACACCAGAACACGCGAGTTGCATAAACCAAATAGCAAGATGTAAATGGCAGCTGTAACAACACACTAGCTGCCACCACTCACAGATGATCCAGCATACACAAGACAGATGGTTGATAAAATCCAAAATTCATTTAATAAGGTGAACAGATGGTTGAGCGCTTTCACTCGCTGAAGCGAGCTTCTTCAGAACACATAATTCATTGAGAAAACTGTTTAAATACTAAAAAAAGCGCCAAAACTGGCTCAATCAAATTAAAGAAATATGTTACATTTAAAAATGCATGAAAAATAAAATTAAAATTATCTTGTCAAAACAGAATAATAATACAATCCAATCTTTAACAGTTAAAACAGCACCAGTGAATAAATATAAACTCAATAATGTTATGAATAGAATGTTCATTCTAACATAAGGAGAGGTTTGATGGACATATAGTCATTGATCCCTGGCGGTGTGGTGGCATCTGTATAAACTTGCCACCATAATTCCCTATAAGCCAGGTAAGTTTTAAGATTACCTCCCCTGGGTTTGCTCCTAACTGACTCCAAAATGCCAAACTTAAAAGTATGTTCAGTCCCATATTCCAATATGTGCCTGAACAAGGCATTCTTTGTGTCCTTTCCTTGTGTCAGTTCTCTTTTCTCTGCTGAACAGTGTTACGCTTAGCTGTGCATTTTGTCAGAGTGGTCTTTCAATAACTTAAAACACAAATTTTAATTAATGTGTATATATGAACCTCAGCTGTACTGCTGCCAGCTGCCATGATTTCTGGCAGGACTGACAAACCTAACTTCTGCATTGCATTTTAAATGTTAATATCTTGTTTACACATACAGACATATGGAACTTAAATTAGAAGTGAACCATCAACATTACAAACAGTATGCCAACTAAGCCCCGCCTCTCCTTAGTCACACAAGTTGGTGCTACAAAACATAACTTTGTATGAGCAATAGTACAATGAATCAAATCAATTCCATAAACAGCATGTAACAAAGAAACCAACTAAGTAATGACTTTGTCATTGTCCATGTTGGTGTGAATGACTTGAGCCGTACCTCCCTGGACTACATGAAAAGAAACATGGAGGAGCTCTCTGATCATGTAGCCCAGGCCGGTATAACCCTGACCCTGAGTAGCATCCTGCCCTCACCAAGAATGATACCACAGTATAGAGAAAAAAATATCAGTTTCAACAACTGGCTAAGCTTCTAGTGTCATTCAAAGGAGATCAAGTGTCTGTCAGCCTGGAATGACATGCTTGACAAGCCACGCTGCTTCACTAGAGATGGCTTGCACCTGTCACCCTTAGGCTTTCGAATACTGGCCAAGGCTCTTGCCACCCCCATAGTGCCTTTTTTAGGCAAGGCTCAAAAGACAAACCCACCACTGTAAATAGCACAAGTAACAAAAAACTGAGGGTAATGCTACACAATGCCAGAAGTCTAAATCTCAAAATGCATGCACTCGAGACACTCCTCAGTATGGAGAATATCGATATATGTGCAAAAACAGAAACCTGGTTTAAGGCGCAAGAGGGCATCTCAGCACTACCAGGGTACAACTCATACCATACATTTTGGCCACAAAACCTGGACCGAAATACAAAAGGCGGGGGAGTATCCATATTCATCAAGGATACCCACACCTCCAGGTTAGTGGCACAGCACGATGCTTCAGAGATCATCCACGTGCAACTAACAACGGGCAAATCTGCTATTCAAATTATAGCTTGGTACAGATCACCCACCATGTCCCAGGACCTCCACTCCACATTCCTGGAAACACTGGGAAACATAAAGGTCCTACCAAACACCTTGATATTGGGTGATTTCAATTAGCCAAACATTAACTGGGAGAACTACTCAAGTACAAACTCCCTTTCCCAACATTTCCTAGAATTTATAAACTGAAATGGCCTGGATCAACTGGTCAACACCCCCACCAGAGGTGACAACATATTGGACCTGGTCATCGCCAACATGGGCGACCAGAGTTCCACACCGGAGGTCAACCCATCGCTGGTTATATCTGACTATAAACTAATCACTCTGGATATCCACATTCTGACACCACCCCCGGTCAAAGAAACAACCATGAAAAACTTTTCAAAAGCAAACTTCACGTTACTTAAGACCAAGGTGGGAAGTTTCAAAGCCCCCATGCTGAAGGATAACACTGTCCAAGCTGCAAAATCCTTTACTAATGCACTCTACAGGCACCTACAAGAATGCATGGATCATGCTATCCCAAACAAAACCAAGACTCACTCCTCCAAGTAAAGGAAACCAGTCTAGTGGACCCCTGCCATAAACAAGCTATACAATAGAAGGAGGAAATTAGTACAGAAAAGAGTAAAATCCCAAGAAGGGAAGACATCCCTGATCAGTATCAGCAAGAAACTACATTCACTCATAAAATCATCCAAGGCTAGCTTAAAAAAAAAATTGCCATGGACTCCAAAGATAACCACAAGGCATTCTTTAGCTATGTCAAGAATCTAGGTAGCAATTCTCAGATCTGCTCAGAGTTAGTGCAGAATGGCACAAAATACACTGAACCAACCGATATAGCCAACATCCTGGCAGACAGGTTCAGTGCAAACCTCACCCCCAAAAGGGCCCATAACTATACCAGAAGAATGTAGTGCTCCTGAAATCACAGACACTCAGGTTAAAACAGCTCTCTCCAAAGCCAAAAACACAGCATCAATGGGACTGGATGGTGTCCCAGGCTGTGTCCTACATGAGCTCAAAGATGAACTAACCCCTCACCTAAACACACTGTTTAAACTCAGCCTCTCCACAGGCTACGTGCCCACAGAGTGGTGCACAGCAACGGTTATTCCACTCCACAAAGGTGGAACCACAACGGAACCCAGGAACTATCACCCAATAAGCCTGACTAGCTTGGTCTGCAAAGCTATGGAGTGCATCATCATGGATCTCATTAACAGAGACATTGAAAACCTCCAAACACTGGACCCTACCCAGTTTGGCTTTGTTAAGGGCAGATCATGCCTCCTAAACCTGGTGGACTTCTTTGAGACAGTTACTAAGGCTATAGACGAGGGAAAGGTGGTCCACGCAGCTTACCTAGACCTCGCAAAGGCCTTCAACACCATTCCCCACTCAGGTGTTATAGACAAGCTCGCCAGCCTGAAAATAAACCCCTACATTATGAGATGGGTTGCCAACTGGCTCACAGACAGAACCCACACTGCAAGAGTTGCAGGAGCTAGGTCTGACTCTAAACTGGTTACAAGTGGCATTCCCCAGGGCTCAGTCCTAGGACCCCTCCTGTTCGGCATATACTTCTCAGAGGTACAGGCAAGCACAGGAGGACTATGGCTGACCAAGTTTGCAGACGACTGCAAACTAGGGGCTATAATTGACTCTCCAGCTGACACCGACATCCTCCAAAAGGGTCTCACTGAGACAGATACATGGTGTCAAAACCATGGCCTCAAACTAAATGCCAAAAGGTACATGGTCATCCCCTTTGGAAAAATCAAACTCCCCACAAACTACTACATAGGTGGTAGCCCCCTAAAGACGGAAGACGTAATAAGGGATTTGGGGACCCAAGCAGATAGTAACCTCTCCTTTGATAATCTCATTGCCAAAGTGGTTAGAAAATCCTTCTATGTGGCCCACCTAATCACAAAAGGGTTTGCATCCAGATCAAAAGAGGTTGTTGTCCCATCTGTGCATCACTCATCAGACCCATCATAGAGTACAATGCCCCATTTGGGATGTACCTTACAAGACAAGCTGCAACAACTGGAAAGACCACAGAAGTACCTCACCAAGAGGATCACTGGCCTCAAGCAGATGCCCTATGCAGCTCGACTGAAGAAACACTAGCTGTACTCGGTTGCATACCGCTTACTCAGAGTTGATCTCTGCCTGACATACAAGGCCATGTCCAACCCAGAATTGATGGACATGCTCCACCTAAAGAAAACCATATCCCCTTGAGCCACATGCTCCAGGGATCTAAACCTCACCACAACAATAAACAGGACATGCTGGAGGGATAGATGCCTGTCCCAGAGACTTCCCATGCTCTGGAACAAGATCCCTATCTACATTAGGCCTCTAACCCTCTTCAAGAGAAACCTTGACGAGTGGATGGGAAACAGAAAGTTTACCCCAGGGATCACTTCAGTGGCTCTGTTGGATAGAGGCACAGAGAACTAATCTAAGGGGGCAGTGAAAGCCAACACATTCCAGCTAGGCTTATAAATGCCTTCGGGCAGATAGCCTAGTACCTACCTATGAACCTATGAACAAGAATGTCCAACACTGTTACCTTATGGCAGCGAAGCTGGCACACATGCTCAAGAAGATATACTCAAAAAGAAAAAAGTGTCACACCCACATTCTACAAGGGTAAACCTTCAACTCCAAATAATATCACTTTTCTAATACTCAAAAACACAAAGCCGGCTGACAGACACACACCAGAAAAGGAGCTAATTTGAAAAACAACTTTTTTGATGCTGATGTTTAACAATGACAGTGTAACTCTCCAGCATTCTTCTCTTACACACAGTAGCTCGCAGCTACATTTGAACAGCAGAGATGGACAGCATATCAAATACATTATCATTTATCGATTTAAATATAACTCACCAAAAACAGCCCATAGAAACAGCAAAACAAAATCTAAAATTAGAATACCACTAACTACTCGTCCAGTAAGCAAAATGTTGAAGAGAATCCAATAGTCTGGCCATAACACTGAAGACTGCAACTCCCAGTATGCGATAAAAGACATCAAGGCTGCCTTGAAGTCTGACAGGCAGTCAGGCCCTGCCTCGTGAAGCTGATGTCATCATGCATGTCCCTGCACGTTGATGGCATTGCAGGATACATTGGTGATGCTAGATGATATCAGCCATAATTCAGAATTGTAAATAAAAAATTTTAAAAAAATTGGAATTGAAGGGGCCACTTGGAAATTCGTAGCACCCCATTATTTTGCCCTCAAAATGGGTAACTACTGATGAATTCAGTACAGTTTAGAGATATGACTCCAACAAATGTCAAGTTGGGGGCCCCCTGGGCTCTTCCAGTCTAAGTATCACCCTGTCACTGCCACCCCTCCTAAGCAACCTTTTAGTTCACACTGAAAATTTTGAGGAATAGTACACACAGACTGACCTGTAGCTGAAATACCCTTAGATTATGACAAGCCAGTGTGCCACACCTATTTTGGCCAATCTCACAAAGGAATATTCATAGTTATTGGCATTTAGTTGCAACAATGACACATTACAACAACTCTATGTACAGGGCTGGACTTAGGTGAAATGGTGCCCGAGGCCAACCTTTTAATCTCATGGTGGCCTAAACAAAAATTATGAGTAAGGAAAGGGTTTCAGTCTTATGTTTTCCTTGAAGAAAAAAAAATAATGTTTAAAGCTGACAAAATAGTAGCCCACAATAAACAAATCAATTGAGAGGATACACAAATCCTGTCTGAAAATACTGCCTGCCTCCTTAACCCCACCACTACCACAAAAAAACAAAAACAAAAAAGACAGCCACTGCCTTTCCTTGTGTGTAAAATTCCTTATGTGTAAGACTGGGAGAAAACCAGAGGTTCAAATGGCCAGACTCATGCATTTCAAGTGACTATTGTCATACATATACATAGCATGCCTCCTCACTCCTCACAACCTAATCCCCAAAGGCAGCCACATGTATAAGTGCCTGATGTGTGATTGTGAGGAAAGTGAAAAAATAATGAGCACAGTTATGCATTCCACTTTGTTGCCCCTATACAAACTATAGTAACCTTCTTTGTACATCTCCAAGGTCTGCAAGAAAAGTGAAAGAAACAATGACCATACTGACCCCAGCCCAAACACAAGCTATAATGACCTCCTGTGCATACCTCTAAGGTTTGACTGTGATGAAAAGTAGTAATGACTGCACAATCCCTAGCCCCCCACAAAACCTACAGAAACTTTCTGTAAACACACCCATACACACCCACACGAACCCCTCCAAGCACTCACACACACACACACACACACACACACACACACACACACACACACACACACACACACACACACACACACACACATCTGAGCAACACTGGTTTTAGAATGGGTGTGTTTGTGAGTAAAAGCCACCACTAAGTCCATGTCAAAATCCATTTCTACAATCTGGAGAGTGGAGGCCACAAGATTCCAAGAAGCTCTAAGTGTCCAAATGTTCTGCGATGTGTTTAATGCCTTACCTTTGAAATGCAATTATTTGTTAGCTATATTTTTACTGATACCCAGAAGAGTAATGTATGTGTCCTGGTATTATTGGGTGTCTGCTCAGATAGAAATATGTGATTTTTTTACACACACAAACAAGCATAAGCCATTGCAATATTAGTTTTGCACTTATATCAGAAAATATCAATACATTGTGCAACACTGGCACTGCCATACCAGATCAATAACTGTTGTTTAGCACTCATAAAACAACAGCAGGGGTAAGTCACTTTTATTTTTTTACCTCATTGAGTAGTAATGCATACCTGTCACTGTCTCAGATTTCGCAGACTGCCCCTGATTTTGCCTCATAATTTTGCTCTGTCCCTTGTAAAAAGTTTGGTTTGATGGTAAATCATTCAGAATAACAGGCAGTCGATAAATGCAGGGATCAGTATTTTATACTTCTTACTGTCAAAAAATTGCATGATAATGCAAAATATGTTATTCTATTCATTTTTAAGTTAGAGTAATATTTAAAATGTATTCTTGATTTTGGGCCTTTATTCTGCTATTATTTTTGGCTTGGTTCAAAATTCTTGAGAAAAGAAGTTGAGAGTTAGATTATTTGGTGTTCTGCCAACATTCATACAACTCCCTGAAACAGAAAACCATCCCTGAAGACTAGAAGCAACATCTATTCCTAAAATCCAAGGTAGACACTGAGATCGGCCACTATGGGCTTCTGATCTCTCTAGTGCTTACCTTTCTCATGTTCATTATCAACTTTATCCTAACAGGGTCATATCATAACCATGTTCAGTTAAAGAGAGTAATCAGATAATTAATATATTTTTCTCCTCATTTTCCTACAACTATAAGCAACTTTTGTGGGGTGCCTACACAGTCAAAGATGATTAAGCCCCCCCCGCACTAGCCATGGATATTGCAGATACTTAATTCTGGCTATTTTTTTTAAATTTTTGTAGGGAGTAAGTCTACCAGCAGCAATTAACTAAGCCAGGGGCACTATGTCAATGGTAAAATATTTAATGGAATTTTAAAGCCTGTTATTTGACTAAACACTGTTACTATAACCAGTTTAAAATTTAAATTTTAAAGAAGATGCTTATAAGAGTTATTATTACCCACCTGATTTATTACATAAACTAGATTGCTATACTAACTGTTGGTGGTATGGCAGACATATTCAAAATATCAGATAAGATAAGTTGCTGTGGTCAGGGGCCCCTAGGACCAGGGTTCCCAGCGACCGCAGGGATTGCTGGTGCCTAAAGCAGGCTATGGCTGCTAACCAGATCAATATGCATGATACAACTGGCTTTAAGGGTATATGGCAAATGTGCAGCATTACCTCAGATTAAGACTGTTTGTCACACCGCAATAAGCTTTATACTGAACATCTGCAAAACAGCATTATATTTACTGGCTTCCCAGAATTCTCCTCACCTTAGTTTCAGTTCAATGCCTTCTAATGCCATCTTACAAACATTAGCTGAAACCTGACCATCATAGTTTTGTACATACATACACACACACACACACACACACACACACACACACACACACACACACACACATGCACGCACATGCACGCACACACACACAGCGTTTGATGGGATGGGTTAATGATGCCTTTCTTGTTCTAGTGACCTTTCTCCAATTTTTACAGTAATGCTGCACCCAGCTAGACCAGTCAAGTATACAATTACTGCTTACTCCTAATATAAACAAGCTATAATATAATTCCCTGGAAGTTATGGATAAAACATTCATTCGACAAAATGCAAAAGGCAAAAGTTAATAACACAGCAGGTTTAGGGGCACCCTTGCATATTGATAAATAAATAAACAGCCACACGATGCATTTGTAATTTCGGGACCCACTATAATGAGACCTGTAATAAGTTCATAGGTTCATGGGAGGCTGCTAGGCTAACGGCACTATAGTCCTTACAAGCCTAGCCATATTTATCCTGAGTTGCCCCACTTGTTATTGGTTAGGTGAGGTGAACTTCCCAGAGGCAAGGGTCTATGGTAGTTAATACTGACTTCCTCTGTCCAGGAGGGAAATGGGCATCACCCCAGGAGTGAATTTGCGGTCACCCATTCATTGATCTAGGTTATGTTTGAAGAGGGTCAGGGAGGGGCTCTGTTTCATATGAATTGGAAGCTTGTTCCAGAGAAGTGGCAATTGCCTGGAGATGTATCTGTCTCTCGTGGATGACCTGTTCCTGTCAGAGGTTAAGTTAAGATCCCTAGAGGGAGTTATGAATGTGTCTCAGTCTCATCAGGGCTGGGTCAGATACTGCCCTGTAAGCCAGGCACAGGTGACCCCTTAGCATCCTGTAGGAGTCACAATACAGTGACAGGGCATTTTAGTCTTTCCACGTAAGACTTATTTTGTGTATCCTCTGATTTCTTGGTGAGAAACTGTGGTCTCTATAGTTGTGTCAGGTGTCTGGTGAGGTACATGCAAAAGAGAATATTGTACTCAATTACTGATCTAATGAGGGCTGAGTATAATGGAATTATAACATTCTTAGAACTAGATGCAATGCCTTTACTTATAAGATGCACCACATAGAAGGATTTCCTTACTACTGTGGATATGTGATGATTAAAGTTTAGATTGCTATCAACTTGAGTACAAAAATCATGTTTCACTGGGTCTACAGTTAAGGGGGCTGCTGCCTATAATTTAATTAGCAGGGATGTCAGCTTTGCCACAGGGAAAAAATAATAAATTTTTTGCATTCATCTTTAATCCATCACTTTAGCACCAGTCATTTGTCTGCATTAGCCCTGTCAGCAGTATATTAACATCATTGGAGGACACAATGATTGCTCCCAATTTGCAATTGTCAGTGAACTTGGTCAGCCACAGGCCATTGAAGGTTGCCTGGACTTCTGAGAAATAAATTCTAAACAGTAAGGGACCCAGCACAGAACCTTGTGGTATGCCACTTGTGGCTGATCTTTTGCTAGAGGTGAATTTACACATTTTGGCAGTATGTGTCCTGTCGGTGAGCCGGTTGGCTACCCATCTAGTAATGTTGGGATCATTTCCCAACTGGGAGAGTTTCTCTATAATACCTGACTGGGGGATTGTGTCAAATGCCTTGGCTAGGTCAATATAGGCAATATGCACTGTCTTTCTCTTGTCCAGGATCTTGCTGATTTTCTTGAATAAGTCAACCATGTTTAATAAGCATGATCTACATTAATGAATCTGAACTGGGTTAGGTCCAAAGTTTGATGATTACCTATGTCCTTGTCAGTAAGGCCTCTCTCTTTTTTAATTTCTCCAACCTGGGTTTCTAATACCATGACAGGAATGGACCCCATTCCTAGGTCAAAGTATGATGAAAGTTCATGAAATTATTATTGTTTCGATCTTTGATGTTAACCAAAAGTGCTCTTTGCAGCACCCGAAATATGTCCAGTAATGACTCTTTCTGCAATTCGTATGGAGTTACATGTACTGGTAACATATCTAAGTATGACTGTAAATTCTTTTTTATAAGACCTGTTGCTCCTTTTACTACTGGAACTGTCTAGGTATCCTTCTTCTACACTGACCTCATTTCTGCCTGCAAATCCTGGTATTTTATGACTTTGTGTCTCTGTACATAAGAAACTGTAGTCACTGGGTGTAGCAATTTCAATGATCACTGCTACTTGTGTCTACATTTCATGGACTACTATATCTGGCTTTCTCACATCTATTTTTTGAATTGTGGGTAATGGATGATCCTATGTGATATAAACGTCATCATTTTCTATGATGTTTTGTGGCTCATGTTTTCAAAGTGTTTCAGCTACTTCAGTATTATAATGTTTGCACAATCCCCAGTGCAACAGTCTAGCCACATTATTATGCCTTTCAGTATACAGTCCTTCTGCCATTTGTATATCACAGCAAGCAACAAGATGTGCAACTGTTTCCAATTCTGTTTTACAAAACATACATTTGTTTGTTTCTCTGACATGTTCAATGGATTTTATAAACCCAACATGTATGTAGTCCAGGATCTTGGGCCGCCAATATTAACTTTTGTCTTTTGGTTTAAATTCACCTCTCCTTAACCATTCCTGCATTCGATCCTGATCAACATGAGGTTGTGACTTTTCTATACTTGCAACTATATTTATGCATTTTCCAGATTTCTTGCCTTCTCATCAGATCCTTCACCTTATATTATTTCTGGCACATTCAGTTGCTACCTGATTTTTATCTACTTCTGCTTTGATTTCCATTCCCGCTTGATGCCAATATGCTTTTGCTAAACTAAGCAGGAAAGTTATTTTAAACTTATTCTCCTCATGTTTCAAAACTTTAACTATGTTTGGGTCTTGTGAGGTCAGCAGATATGTATGCAGTCCCACGATTGCAGATCTTTACATGTAAGCAGTTTCGAGGAGTCTCATACCTCCTTCAGAATGGCGAATATATAATCTTGGTATGCACTTATTTTTATAAATCATTTGATGAACATGAAGCATCCTTCTTGTTTTCTTTATACTTTGTTGTTTTCTGGGGCCAGATTGTAGCCATGACCTAATCTGTTAAGTAGACAACTTAATGGGTTAAGGCAAGACAAAAGAGCAGTGATGACAGAGAGTCACCCTGGAATATGGGATACAAATTTGTTCTTTATCATTGCTTAAATACAAAGTGGTTTGCACTATTTCATGGTCGCTGTAATGGAATCGATCAGTGTAGGGTGCATCTTATACATTTTAAGCACTCTTTTATCCATGAATGCAGGATACTTTCAATTTTTTTATAGTCTATCCATGCTATACTTAGATTCTGCCCATTTTTACAGTCCTCCATTATGACTTTAACAGCAAATGATCATTTGTTCCATATGACTTTCTTTTATTATCTATTTGTTCTAGTACCAGGATTGAGTCTTCTTCTAAATGACTATAAACTCTATCACTGGAAGGCAAGTTATTGGTCTATAGTTTTTAGGGTAGCTTGTAGGTTCTCTCTTAAGTAGGAGTACTGTTTTTCCTATTATTAACCAAGTTGGTGTCTGTTTGGGGTGCACATATAAATAGTCCTTACTCATGGCTAAAACTTCATGTAAAGATGTTAACACTTTTAACCAAAAGTTAGGTACTGCATCTGGGCCTGGGGTTTTCCAATAGGTGCTTTTCTTAACTTTGTTTCAATCCTTCTGGCCATTACTTCATCCCATTTCATATCTCTTATGTTTGAACTTCTTATTCTTTCTTTTACTTCTTCTAGCCATAAGAAGGTCCATAATGATTCTTTTCATGCATGCAGATGAGGCCAGTCAATCTTATGGGCCTATAATTACAAGGATCAGTTAATGGCCCCCTTTTGTGCAGAGGAATTACTATTGCTGTCCTCCATTCTACTGGAACATAGCCAGTTCTCAGGCTGTGGTTAAACACGGATCCAAGTGGGTTTGCTATGTCATGTTTTAAGTTGTCTAAAAGGCAACCTGGGAAGTTGTCTGGTCCCATTCATGCTGTGATTTTAGCCCTGGAGAGTGCCAAAATGACCTGCTGTCTTGAGATAATAGGCTGTGGAATGGGGACAGGTATACTTTGGGGGATGTCTAGAGGGGACAGGGGGTGAAGTTCTCTCCAAATTTGTCAGCTAGTAGGTGGCTATTACCTCCAGTTGAGTATGGGTGGTACCATCCATAACCTGTTCAGTGTAGAGCTGGATATTACATTTTAGATTTTGGACATAGTTAAAGAATGTCTTCTGATTATCCTTAGCCAGGGAGGCTATTTTTGCTTCATAATTAGCTTTGGAGGACTTGACAAGATCTCTAATTTGTTTGTTTAAAATTCATTCCTTCTAGTACAGCTCTTTTGAGTGTGTACTTTAACTCCCAGTGGGTATGGCTCGAGCCTTTAAAAAATGAAGTTATCACTCTACCGTTAAAACAAATATTGATATCTCTGGAACCGCAAGTGTTACTAAAAAACTGTCAATGCAAATTATTCAAGATAAATTAATCTTTACATCAGTGACATTCATTCAGTTCAATGATTTAAACTGGATTTTATAAGCCAAAAAAAGGTAGTGGATATTAATTTAGCAATGTTGTATAAACAGGTTATAATATCTCAGTAACTATTCAAGCAAAACACATACTGCCAGCAGGATTTTCTTCATACAGCTGTGAGCTTTCATTTGAGGCTGTACAGTTCTGTCCATGTTATCTGAATGTTGAAATATTTAGAGAAATATGAAAATTATTACAATACAAATAAACATTGTTCAAATAATATTCAATAACTCTTTACCTGCATTAGACAGAGGTCAAATATTAATACAGTTGTGCTTGCCATTATGTATGCTTTAAGATAAAATTTTCTGATACCTTGTATGTAGCATGGTTTTGGAATTGTTAATGTAAACATGAACAAGCAATATTTGATGCCTAGAGGTGTCAGTAGGTGTTATCTGCAAAGATGCCTGAAGGCACACTTGGCTGTAATGACTTCCCTGTTGTTCTTCATGATTAATTTCTTTCTCTCATTGCTTATACAAGGGGTCCTACAGGGTGGCTTGTTTTTTTTTTTTGTTTGTTTTTTTTTCCAGCAAAATCTGGTTTTAATCTGATCAGGAACAGCTGATTAAATACATCTAATTATGTGGTTATACAAGGCATTGGTGTACACCTGTGTATAGGAGTCTGTGTTATCTGTGTTCGAAGGGGCTTTCAAACTTCTTATACCATGACTTAGTAGGAGGCAATTTGTCTTAGAAAAATTCTTAAGAATTTTTGAGCTTGATGTGGTATTATCTGGTCTTATAATCACATCAAACAAGATTAATTTACTTTGGTCCAATCTTACCAGGGAGGACATCATATGGGGAAATGCAATGTTCTCCCATGTTAGTGAGTACTATGTCCAGGATATTTGAGCCTCTTGTGGGTGTGCTGACAAGCTGTTCTAGAGCATTTGCATTGACAAAGTCCAAGAACCTCTAAGCCAGCATGTTTGTGGCAGTGTATGTTTTCCAGTCGATGGTAGGATAATTAAAATCACCCATGAGTAAGGTGTTGGGCTGTATGTCAAGTGACTCCAGTAAGTTCAGGTATGCAGTATGCTTTTCCTGTTTCATGGTGGGGGACCTATAGCTAGCTATGATGTTGTAGAGGTCTTCACCTATAGTTAATTGGACATGGAGTAGCTCAAGAGAGTCATACTGTTTGACCAGTCTTGAGGTGTACACATCCTTAATGAAGATGGATACACCTCCTTCTTTGGTTCGTTCATGTTCAATTTGTGGTCTGAATGTATGGAAAGCATTGTAGCCCTGGATGGCTGGGGTGCCTTCCACACCTTTGAACCCTGTCTTGGTGATTGCACAGACTTCAGCATCTTCCAAAATGAGGAGTGCTTCTAGGAAGTGCAGTTTCCTGTTTAGACTCCTAGCATTAAGTAGCAGTAGTTCAAGTTTATCTAGAGAAGATTTTGTTATGTTGGGAGGTTGGTTATTTTGGCACTGTCTAAAAAAGGCACAATAGGGCTGGCTAATGCCTTTGCCAGTATCTGAAAGCCTAGAGGAGACAGGTGCTGACCATCTCTGGCAAAGCAATGTGGCCTGTTGACCATGTCTTCGTAGGTTGACAGATACTGGATCCCCTTGGACTGACACAAGAAGCTAAGCCAATTGTTAAAGTCAATAATTTTTTGTTTGTATTGTGGCATCACCCTTGGAGAAGGTAGAATGCTGCTTAAGGTTAGGTTTATACTTGCCTGTGACACAATCTGAGAGGTCAGACATGTCTTTCTTCATATAGTCCAGTGAGGTATGTTTCAAGTCATTCACCCCCACATGGACTATGACAGATTCATACCAGTACTTGTTGCTGAGTAACTTGAGTGTTTGACTGACATGATGTATCCTGGCAGCTGACAGGCAGCTAATTATAACATACTCCTTATCCAGTACAATGGAGTCAACTATGATCAAAACATAGGTTTTGTGATGTTACGCCTTATGGGCTTATTTGTTGAGACACTGGTGTATGTGTTATTATGTGTTGCTGTTTTTTTTTGCATTGTTATGTGTTAAGTGGTTTCCATTTGAGAGGACTCTGATCTTTTTGCAAGTTACTAGTTAGTACTTCCATATATGTGGGTTTATGTACCGTGTCCCTATTTAGTGTGGGAAGTAAGTGTGTGTGTGTGTGTGTGTGTGTGTGTGTGTGTGTGTGTGTGTGTGTGTGTGTGTGTGTGTGTGTGTGTGTGCTGACAACCTGTTTGACATTCATTTTGTCCTTATGTGAGAGTCTTGCCTCTGATTTCATAGTGTAACTACATCTCTCACATAAAGTACTTGTTTTTTTCAGGAGTAAGTGGTTTCAGTATACATGAGACAATTGCTACATTGCTTCAGGATACCCATGTCTATCAGACTGGCCAGAGAGATGAGCGGAAACTGCCTGTCCATGATAGCAGGCTTTTACTGTATATTTTATTAGGGAAAGGAATGGGTTAATTTGACAGGACTGTGCTGGTAAGGCTGAGACTACAAGAGGGACCTATACTTTGTGTAGGTTGATCAGTAAGGCAACACCACTCAGTGTGCAACTGAGTTGCTTCTAGAGCAGCAGAAAAGCTTGGAAGGGTTTCACTGACAGCTGTTTATGGAAAAACTGAGCTTCTAGGCTTTTGCATCTATATAAGGGCACTACTAACCACAGCTGTGCAGAAAGCAGCATCATGCAAATGCAAGGCTTAAATAAAAGCAAAGAGAAACAAGTTTTAAGTTAACTATTTATTTTATTTATTTACATTTGTTGACCGGGAGAGTCCTACTGGACACAGGTCCATTTTCAGCGGAGGCCCGGGGAGAAAAGCTCCATATTAAGTATTACTTACATTATACAGTTAAAAAACATAGCATTTAAAATATAGACATTAGTCCATATAAGAATATAAGACAAGAATAAAACATAGATGTAAACCACCAATCAAGAAAGCACACAATAAGCCTTCCACCAGCAATCCCCAACTCAGACAGGTTAGATCAACACATTTCTGCCACAATGGTGCAGAAAAACAAATTCTTAATGTAGAATAGCCGGCTTGGAGGCCAAATGTAACAGGACCTCACAAACTACCTACAATAACCCTATAACTAACAGATACAATGCAATAAAGTGCAATTAACTTCTTAAAGCAGCAGCAGACAGTATATTTTTTTGAACCTGCTAAAGCAGAGTTACGATATATAAGAGAAGTGCAAAATGATACTTAGTGCCCTTTTGTGTGTTTCCCAACTCAGCTAGACCAGGTAAATCCCTACTGCCACTAGATAAATAATCCCAGTCCTCCTAATGTAAAAGTACAGTAAAGGAGTGTCCAGAGTGAAATGCTACCACAACTTAAAATATATGAAATGCTACTACAAACAAACTTAAAGTTACAGATATGACAGTGTACTTTAAACAGCTTATAAAAGTGTGATTATTCAATAAAAGCCTTTGCTTTGTATAAATGAGCCAAGATCCACTCAATTGTACACAATTTATAAAGCCACTAAAAGCAAGATAAGCTGATTAATAAGTCCACCAGCCAATAAAACTACATGCAGTAATCTCAAGTGCCTCCCCAACCTAAACAGACCAGGGTACCTCCCAAAGCACTAGATGAAAAATCCACTGACCTCTTGATGTAAAATCAAGTGCTTGCTAGAGTCTAAAAATGCACTACTTTATCCAACAGCTAGCTAGACAATGAATTCAGAGGAAGTAAATCAGTTGGAAACACAATGAGAGGCAAAAAACACTTTTTCAATATGAGCACAAGGAAAGGCAAATAAATAATTCAAGATATCAACAACCATGTAGAATGGGAGGATCTTATTAAGTTCAATTTACAGTAGGGGTGGGCAGCTTAAAATCACCAGGTTTAAAAAGCAGGTCAGCGAAGGGGTGGGTGGGTGAGAAAAACTAGAAGGGAATCACCAGCAGTGCTTTAGTTTATGCAGGTTTGAAATCTTTTCAGAAAAAGACAAAGGCCCAGAAATTCACTATGTATTTAATACTGAGACTGAATGTCTGAAAAATATTTTTACTTATACTGAGTACAAGATGACCATTCCTCTGAATATTCTCTTTTCACTGAGGTATGGCAATCTCAGAGTAGTCATATCAACATTGGAGGTGGAGAAAGACATGCCTCCTGCACAAAAAAAAGTTTTTAGGAGACGAGCAATGTTCAATATTTGCTCTTCTTCTGCATTTTCAGTCTTTTTTTTCTGTTTTTAGCACCCGGAATTTCAAGTACCAGCATTTCAGTAGGGAGCTGAATAATACAGTCATTTACTCAAATTAAATAAAACTAAGCAATACACTGACCATGTTTAAATGTACAGAAAATAAATACTTGCACAGAGAAATTTAAAACAAATGCTTTTAACAGACAGATAGCATTTAGAAAATGTGCTATTCACCACCAGCTGAAAATTTACTGAACTCTATCTTTCTTTGACTTTTTGAAGAAGTTGGCTTTTGTAGAAAGCTTGCAGGCAATACATTTCAGAAATTTCCTTTCAGTCCAGAAATTATCTCTGTGCCTACCCTAGCAGGCAAAGGCTAACTGCTGAATGCTGCTACTAATACGTGCTTTCTGAATCTAAACACCTCAAGCTCTGTACTTTTGTTTTCCTTGAATTTTAAGAGTCAATTTCTTCTTTGAACAGTCATGCAGCACTCTAGGAAGTAAAGTCCAAATAAAGCAACATAATTTAGACAGAAATTAAGCAAGAAGCATTTTCAATTTTTAAGGCATCTCTATTAAAAAAAAATGTCAACTGCACATTCTCCATGTTGTGCATTTTATATATTACAAGCATTTCTGGAAACAAAATCCATAATTATCATATTAGCTTAGTCTAAAATTCACAAGTTTACTACACTTTTACAAAGAGGCAATTTCAGTATTCATGTATTTTGTCACAGGACTGATGAATTATTTTAACCACTATCACCTATGAAGGTTATTTCCCAGAGGAGACGTACTTGTATTGTAAACATAAACATCTTAGATGACCGTACATGCTTGAACTGCTCATCTCCCATTTGCTTTCTACTACTCATGTATCAGTCACCATCTACAGCACTTTCATCCAGTGTGTCAGGAGTTTGATGCATTTATGTTGCCTACAGTTGTAAATGTCTTGCTTGATCTTATACACTGGCACTAGAATATTTATTCTCTAAACATTTTGAGATATGCTTTTCTCTACATACTACTCCCTTAGGAGCCATGTTTCCCCTAACCCAAGGCTATTAATTGCATAATCGCATGATGATTTAATGAAATGCAATTAACTGATAATTCCAAAAGGCACAAAAAAATTTAAAATATTCAAATCATCATTTTTGAAGGGGATTACACCCCCCTCTTCCCCACATCCCCATACTAATTCAAAAGATGAGCAACCATGAATGATCAGCAGATCTGAAGACTATGCTACTTGCTGATAACACAGTTCCTCTCAGAACTGAATGACATATCAACTGTTCAACAAAGCACTACTTTACATCCTAAGTGTTTGATTCCAAAACTTCAGGTCCAGAGGGAGTTAGTTACAGAAAGCAGCTTCAATAAAATGACCATCTCCTTTCCTATATAGCTACTTACTTTAATCTCATTCATCAGTCCACCTTTTTGACACTGAAAGTTGTTGTGTCTTTCGACTTTTCCCGGTTAGGGGTCGCCACAGTGAAACTCTGGTAAAACAATTAAAAAATAAACTGAAAGTGTGC
The DNA here is from genome assembly GCF_019279795.1 of Protopterus annectens. Lineage (NCBI taxonomy): Eukaryota > Metazoa > Chordata > Ceratodontiformes > Protopteridae > Protopterus > Protopterus annectens. Next base: position 1,973,435,961 of record NC_056739.1, read on the forward strand.
TCACACTGTCAGTGACATTTGGCTTCATAGATGAAATCTAGTTATAACTGTATGTAGGAGAATTTTTGTATCAGACCATATGCTCATTTTCTGCTAAAAGCTATGTCTACAACAGTTAAAATCTACATTTCCTGACCAAATAGCAGTCATCATATATACTCCTTTTTTATGCATTCAGAATAATGCCACACAAGAAAAGTCTTTCATACTTATTTGGCAGCCGTAACAATTGCAAAATTGTAGCATTCAGAGTTCAAACCATGAAAATGATTTATTCTAATACAAATAACATTTTTGTTACTCAGCTCTCTCCACACTTAGCCAGATATGTTTGGAAACTGATGTATTGTTCTGATTGCATTTTAAATGAACCTTGTCTAAAGTAACAGTCTACACCTTAGCAGGGGTCTGAGGATACAGTCTGGATATTCAAAGCTATACTTCCTGGATTGAGGAATACAAAAGCTGCATTTTGTACACCATTTACTGCAGTTACAGTGAGGCAACTGTGGTGTAATCTCACAGAAACAAAATCTTCCCTGCATTTTGCATAGCATAATGTGAATTTCTATACAAAATTATGAGTTATCAATTACTTATAAAAAGATGTAAGATGAAACAAAGTAAGTTACAATTTCAGATGTAATTTCAGATATCTTTATCATTAATGCCATGACCATGTGTATGAAAAAAGGCATATCTCCTGTTTCTCCTACATTTGTCTGCATTTCCCTTCCATATTTTTATGTCAGCTCAGGTATGAAAAATCATAGAAGCATATTACATTTAAAATAACAGCATGGTTCCTAGCCAGCAGTGAGGAAACACAGTGTAAAACCGCTGGTAAGGTTCATGTGAGGCATACAGCTGAGTTATTCTTTAGCTGTTCTGCTATAAATATATACAGGTTCTGTCATGAAAATGCATTCATGCTGAAATTCACACTTCATGAAAAGCTACAGGGTTAGTGCCATTAAAGAGATACTACACTGAACATTGTTCTACCCAACAAATACTAAACACCATAAATCAGGCATGTGCATAGAGATGAATTCTCTAGTAATACCTTTACAAAAAGTAGATCTGACTGGATACACATGGTTGAAAGTATAGTATGGATTGAAAGAATGAAGAATGAAGTCCATTATTTTCCACATAAAACGGTTTTATTCAGGACCTCACACATTTAAAAATTAAGATACACGTTTGTATAGCTGTTGAGTGGCAAAAAAACACAGAATCATTAACACATTACAAACTATGTCAGTCTAACCTTGATAACAAATTAAGTTGTCTGCCTTCTCTACATCAGAAACTGCTTATTAGATTAAGAAAACAAGCCCTACAATAGCCATGCAACACAGCCACCAACCACTTCAGGCAAGCATAACTTTCTGATGTAGGATTACATGCAGCCAGTTGTTTCTTTCACTTTGTAACTTAATGATTAATTAATAAATGAGACAACTAAATGCATTTTCTACATTATTTGCCTTTTGCAAAAAAACATACATAAAATTTAATGGGTTCATACTGCTTTTCTGTGTACCCATGTATACCTTGTTTTGTTTCAATGGAAATCAGCTCCTGGTCATTACTGGAGCCTGAATGAAGCAATAAAGTACAGGGAGATAAGAAACTTTTGGCCAGATGGTCAATTAATGTGTATATTTTATAGTACTTCATGATTTATTACAATAATCAGAACAGCACACATCCTCAGACTCTTGCCAAAGACATCACCTTCGACTAGAGCATCACAAATACCTGTTGGCATGGTAGATTCATAACCCGGAGCATTCTCTGCTTTTGGAATTAAGCCTCTCCACATGTCAAACAAAGTAACACCATATCTACTTTCAAGAGTAAAATTGACGATTGGATGGGAGACTGAAAATTTATAAGTGGCTTACCAGCTAATAACAGGCAGTATTAGAAAGGGCAAGGAGTAATTAACAAAATGGCACTATGACTGTTAATCTGGGATTCACTGCAGTACAGAAATTAATTACTGTTTGCCACTTATTGTTCTTATTTTCTTATTTATGTTTAGATTTTCATAACTTAGAAACCTACATGCTTTTGAGGGGTGTGGTGTGAAATGCCATGGTGGGAAATAGAAACCTACATGCTTTTGAGGGGTGTGGTGTGAAATGCCATGGTGGGAAATAGGAAAATCCATTGCCAATGTCCATTTGTCTCTAGTTTGAACATAGCTGAGTTCCTTGTCTTGTTCACCTATTCAGTATTTAAATTTCCCATTTCAATATTTAATATTTCAGTTTCCCTCACTCCTCCCTAGTAGATCAGTAGCCATGGATATGCACTTCCTGACTCTCTCTGTGGCCATTCTAGTTCAGATGTGTATTCCAAGGCATTGTAGCAATTGCCTCATGTACACTGACAACCAACTTATTCTTAATAAAATGGATAAAACATGCAAGAGGTGTAAATGCACTAACACTGGAAGTAAAACTCTCATACATCCAAAACTGATCCTATAGAGACTGCCTGTGACACATGCACCATGCCTTACTGCACAGGGTAAAGACCATGCACATAAAACAATTTTTGCTGAGACACTTACAGGTAACCTTCCTAGAACACTAAGACCTGCACAGCACAATTAAAAAATGGGTCCTTCTAAGCCATCATGTAAACACTCTGTTAAAATACCACTCACACCTACATATAGTAAGACTGTATCCAATACTTCTATTGCTAATCCCTTAAGGGAAGGCAAATTTCCTAGTAACTGGTGATTCTATAGTGAGGGATACCAATGTCTCCGTCACTAGATTCAGTAAGGACAGAGTTACAGTTAGCTGCCTCTCCGGGGCTAGGATCCATCAAGTTACACAGACACTCATGTCACTGAACTGCAAGTACCCATCATAGGAGGTTACTAGGCTAATGGCCCTGGGGAACACCTCTCAACCTCTTAGAGCAAGAAATCTGGACAAATCCATAAATAAAATGGGACAAATACGCAAAAATAGGGACACCTTTTAAATATTGCTCACACAAACTTAGAAAGTTGATAGAATAGCAGTTTTGCATTAGCATGAATTTTCTGAAGGTTATGCCATCTGAAACTCAAATACCTGTCATTATTTTCTAACTTCAGTCTTTAATTATTTGCAACTAATTTGCCAGAAAAACACAATTTTATGAAAAATGGACCAAAAATATGATACAAAAATCTGGACCTTCTGCGAAAATTTGTACAGTTGAGAGGTATGCCCTGGGGCCATTACAAGACTAGCCAAGATTTTATCCCCAAAAAGAAACCTCAGTCAGCACCTGTTGCCCCTGTCACTGAGGGACACAGGTGGAACCCCTGGGACAAATTTGTGGTTTCCCATCCATTCATCAAGGTTGCGCTTGAAGAGGGTCAGCAAGATGCTTTGTTTGACGTGTATGGGAAGTCTATTCCAGAGATGGGCAGCCTCTGGGAGACAAAACTGTCTCTCCAGCAGGTTTTGTTGATGTCAGATATTAGATTCAGGCCTTTTGAGTGGGAAGTGCGTGAGGAGTTAGACATGGATATGGAGCATCTCTAGTAGGGCAGGGTCTGAGATTGTCTTGTAGGCAAGACACACATCAGCCCTGAGCAATCCCTATAATACTGAGTAGAGTGATAATGATTTGAGCCTGTCTGCATAGGACAGGTGTTGGAGGTCATGGATTCTCTTTGTGAGGTATTTCTGTGGCCTTTCCAGCTGATGCAGATGTTTGGAGAGGTACATCCCAAATGGTGCATTATACTCGATTATTGATCTAATAAGGGAGCATAGAGAGGTAATAACCTCCTTTTTTCTGGATGCAATCCCTTTACTTATGAGATGAACCAAGTAAAAGGCTTTTCTGACCACTGCTGCTACATGATGGTTGAATTTGAGGTTATCAACCTGAGTGTCCCAGTCTCTCACCACAGGTTGTGTGCTTAAGAGGTTGCCATTGATGTTGAATCGGTAGGGGTCGTGTTTTTGCTGAATGGTATGATGATACATTTTTTTGCATTTAGCTTGAGGCCATGACTTTGGAGCCAATCATTAGTTGCTGTGAGACCCCCTTGCAGTATGTTAACATCATTTGGGGAGTTAATGACAACACCTGACTTACAGTCATCCACAAACTTGGTCAGCCACAGGACTTTTGTCTTTGCCTGGATCTCTGAGAAATAGATGCCAAACAGTAGGGTTCCCTGTACAGTTCCCTGGGGAACTCCACTAGTGACAGGTCTGCTGTCAGAGGAGGAGGTGCCTATTATGACTTTGAGGGTCCTGTTGGTGAGCCTGTTGGCCACCTACCTGATGAGATAGGGATTTACGCCAAGTTGTGTTAGCTTTTTGATGATGCTCAAGTGAGGGATTGTGTTAAAGGACTTGGCCAAGTCAAGGTAAGCTGTATGCACTGACTTTCCATCATCCAGGGCATTGGTGATAGTCTCAAAGAAGCCAACCAGGTTCAACAGGCAAGATCTGCCCTTAACGAACCCGAACTGGGTGGGGTCAAGTGCTTGGAGCTTACCTATGCCCTTGTTTATGAGATCCATAATAATTTGCTCCATGGCTTTACAGATAAGATTTGTCAAGCTAATGGGGCAATAGTTTCCACGGACAGTAGTGGCACCACCTTTGTGCAAGGGGATGTCAATGGCAGCTCTCCACTCTGCTGGAATGAAGCCTGTACTTAGGCTGCGGTTGAATAACGTGTTCAATGGTGAAGCCAGTTCTTGCTGGAGATGGTGCAGAGTACATCCTGGGACACTATCAGGTCCCATGGAAGCTGTGTTCTTTGCCTTGGATAGGGCCTGCAACACTTGATCTATGGAGATGTGAGGTGTGGGACAAGTATTGGGTATGTCATAAGGGCCTTTGGGGGGACAGGGAGTGAAGTTTGCACTAAACGTATGTGCTAGCAGGTTGGCTAAGTCAACAGGATCAGTGTAAGTGATACTATTAAGTACTAATTTGGAACAAACCTAGGCTTTCCCACAGAGGTTCCTGATGTAACTGAAGAAGACTTTATGGTTCCCTTTGTTTTGGAGGCTAGTTGTGATTCATAATTGGCTTTGGAGGTTTGCTTGTTGAGGCTAAGGAGGGAGATTTTCCAAGCTGGAATTTGTTCCTTTTTACCCTTGGACAACAGTTTCTTCTTTTTGTTGTAAAGCCTGTTGATAGAGGATATCCATCAAACAGGTTTGTGTTTCCTTGAGGAGCAGGTTTTAGTTCTATTGGGTATAGCTGAGTCCATGCAGTTGTACAGGTGTTTGTATAATGCACTCGTGTACTGTTCAGCATAGTTGTCTGCATCCTCTGAGGGGGTGGTGGTGTGAAGCTACAGATACCCTCCCTTAGGAGGTTGTAGTCAGCTTTTGACAAGTTTTTTAGCTTGACTATGGATGGGGTGGGGATGGGCGGGCTAATAGTCAAGCTAGAAACTTCAAATGAGACAGTCTGATGTTCTGATCTCACCAGGGAAGAAAATACTATGGGAGTGGTGCAGTGGTCGCCCATATTGATGAGAACCAAGTCCAGAATGTTATCTCCCTTTGTGGGGGATGAGACGAGCTAGTCTAGTGTGTTGAACTGATGAAGTTAAGGAATTGTTGAGAGAGTGTATTAGTGCAAGAATAGTTCACCCAGTCTATGATGGGGTAGTAGAAGTCACCAAGGAACAGGGTGTTAGGGGGTACCTTAATAGAGTTAAGTAGATCCAGGTAAGCGGACTGGGTGTCCTGAGTATTGGAGGGGGATCTATAGGTAACTATAACTTGGATGGGTGTCTTGCCAACAGTCAGTTGCATGTGGAGCAGTTCCAGTGTGTCATGCTGGCAAACCAGTCTGGTGGTGTGCTTATCCTTAATGAAGCTAGAGACTCCACCACTCTTAGTCTTCCCAACCTCATTTTGGGATCGGAATATTTGGAATGGGGTATGGCCTGATAAGGTAGGGGTGTTCTCCACAGCCCTGAACAAAGTTTCTGTAACCGCACAGGCATCGGCATCTTCCAGTGCAATGAGAGCCTCCAATGACTCCATTTTAAGATTAAGGCTCCTAGTGTTAAGAGCATGACCTTCAATTTGTTTTTTATAGATCTTTTATGTTGGAAGGTTTGTCTTTGGGACACTGCCTAAAAAGAAAGGCACAATGGGGGAGGCCAGGATCCGGAAACCCAATGGTGACAGGTGAAGGCCATCTCTGGCAAAGCATCAAGGCCTGTCGACCATGTCATCCCAAGCAGACAGATACTGGATACCCTTGGAATGACACCAGAAACTAAGCCAATTGTTGAAGTCATTTTTTTTTGGTATTGTGGTATCTTTCTTGGTGAAGGTGGGATGCTGCTTAGCGCTAGGGTCATACCTGCTGGAGCACATACTCTGAGAGTTCAGTCATGTCTCTCTTCATATAGTCCAGGGAGGTATGTCTCAAGTCATTCACACCAGCATGGACAATGACAGAGTCATACTTGTACTTGTTGTGAAGAGACTTAAGTGCATGTGTGATGTGACAGATTCTGGCACCAGACAGACAACTTACTGTGACCTTCTCCTTCTCGAGCCTGGTGGGGGGACATCGGTGTGTCTCACAATTTAGTCACCAATGACTAGTATGTCTGGTTTATTGTTATGTCTTGTGGGCTATGATGGTTTATTGTTTTGACTGTGGTGCCAGAGAGCATAAACTCCAGGTTACTGATGTACATGCATTTCTCACAGGTGGAAGAATTATGTGCTAGAAGAAGAGGGTTATCAGTAAATATGAGGCAGTTGCTACACTGTATCAGTATGCCCAAGTCGACCAGGCTGGCAGGAGAGACTGATGGGAATTGTCCAGACATAGTGTTCCAAATGCTTAGGCAGACTTTTGGAGAGAGGGTTTTGATAAGGGTTTATCCACAAGAGTGTAGACCACAAGAACCTTCTTAAATGTAAAGTAACTGGCCTGAGGCACAAGTGCTAAAACTAAAGCTAAGATGCTTAGAATAACAGATACATTTAATCAGGCTACTTACAAGCAGTAATAAATGCAGCAGAATAAAAGCACTTAAACACTTAAGAGCACACAGCAAAACATAAGGTAATAAAGTATGAAGAACACAAGTACAGTAAAAGCAGCTGAATAAAGAATATATATTTTTTAAAGTGGAGAGGGAAGAAACAGAAGATAGTTCAAGAATAGGGAACTAAAGGGGTTGGCCTTTCCAAATGCTCTCTCTCTCTCTACTCAGTACACTGAGCTGATGGGGTAGAACAGGGAGGAGTGTCCAAAGTCAAAGAAACAATGGATTAGTCCTACCCAAATGATCTCACTCAACTAAGTTGAGTGATCTAATGAGATTGGACTGGGAGGAGTGACCAAATCAGATTTGTCCGATGTGACTCTGTCATAGTCCATGAGGGTGTTATTGACCTGAGATGTACCTCTCTTGATTATATGAAGCCAGACAGGATCCAGTTCACTGATTATGTATCTCAGGCAGGTATGAGCCTATCACTGAGCAGCAAACTACCTTCTCCAAGGATGATGCCATGTTATCAACAGAAAATGAATGATTTTAACAATTGGCTTAGCTTTTGATGTCAGTCCAGGGGATTACAAGATTTGATGGCCTAGGAGGACATGTTTGACAGACCACGTTGCTTTGCCAAGGATGGGCTGCACTTATCCGCTTAAGGCTATCAGATATTGGCAAAGACTTTTCCACCCCCACAGTACCTTTTTTTTAGTCAATGCCAAATTGATACACCTCCTAACTTAACTGAACCTATGAGGGAATATTTGAAGGTGGTACTGCTCAATGCTAGAAGTTTAACAAGAGATTCTACTGCCTACAAGCCTTCCTCTCCCTGGAGAGTGCAGATATCAGTGTAGTAATAAAGACATGGTTTAATATCACAGAGCGTACCCCAGCAATGCAAGGTTATAATGCTCTTTACACCTTTATACCAGCTACTGCACAGTAGGGAACTAACGGTGAAGGTGTCTCAGTATATTTATTTATTTATTGATTATTTATTTGCATTTGTTTGCTGGGATGGCTCACTGGGCTATAGTGAGCCCATTATTCAGTGGAGGGCCAGGGAGAGAAGCTCCACACTAAGATAGACAATACATACAATATACAACAAAATACATTCAATGCAACAGCTCAACATGATCAGTACACACAATGCATACATCACAGCTGATAACAGAATGAGCATGGTGAAATCTGAGTACAATGACAGTTTACAATGTCGAGGATAAAGTGGTTTACGCAAATGGGATATCACAAGTTAGAAATACCAAGTTAGGATAATTATGTTAAGCTCACATCCAGACTAGTTAAATTGTATGACCCACGGGAACTCATACATGTGCAAACTTACCCTAAACAGGTGCTCATAACATATCTTGCAAACTATAGGTCACCCTCCATGTCCCAGGAAACCTATACTACCTATCTCAATGTACTAGAGTCTCTCAGCATTCAACCCAATATGATATTCAATGTGGATCTCAACTACCCCTCTATATATTGGGAATTCTACACCATTTCTAATGCACAAGCCCATCAATTCCTAAACTTTGTTAATGCCAACATCCTGGAACAGATGGTCCAGTCTCCTACCAGGGTTACAAACATCCCTGACCTTGTACTCATGAAAATGGGGAGGGGTCCAATGTTCCTCACTCAATGTAATGTCTTGCTTGAAATAAAAATTAAATCTGGGGATCTAATGAAATAAAAACCTTCAGGAACTATTCCAAAACTAATCTCTGTCTCTACTGAGCAGCACCTTGGCTAAATTCCAAGCACCCTCAAACCCAGTAAAAATCATAGCATATGCTGAGATTTTGCAAAATCTCTCTACAGCATATCTTTCAACCTCTTAACACAATAAATCTAGACAAAACATAAAGTAATGGTGGTACAAAGGCCCAAAAATAGGGACAAATATTAAATATTGCAGTTATAAAATTAGAAAGTTGTTAGAATAACAGGATTTGTGTTAGCATGCATTTTCTGAAGGGTATGAGGTCTGAAACTCAAATGTATGTCATTATTTCATGGTTTCAGTCCTCAGTGATTTGCCATTAAACAACCAATCTTATGAAGAACTGGCCAAAATATGAAGCAGAAATCTGGACATTCTGTCAAAATCTGGAGAGTTGAGAGTTAACTGTATAAAGTGAGCTGTGCCCACTCATATTAAGAATAAGACATAGTCAAAAGACAAGCCACCCTGGTGGAGTCACAGTATCAACTGATTATACAACAAAAGAAAAAAAATCTTGGGCAAGCATAGCAGGAACAAAGCCATACATACTAAAAACCCTCTGACCAATCTAAACAGGCAGCTAGGAGGATTAATTAATACTTTAAAAGCTAAATTTGAAGAAAAAGTAGCTTCTCAGGCAAAGGACAACCACAAAGCTTTCTACAGCTATGTCCGTAACCTCAGGGGAAATACACAACAATGCATAGAACTTATTGTAAATGGCATCACCCACACTGCACCGAAGGCCATTGCCGACCTTTCACTGACAGGTTCAGCTCAAATTTCTCCTCCCACTCCCACCTGATATTCCAAAGGGAATACCACATACCACAATTGCCCCACCCATTTCTAGGGAACTGATCATCGATGCACTTTCCAAGGCCAAAAACACTGCATCAATGGGTCTCCATAACATCCCAGGATGTTTAATAAATACAATGAAACAGGACCTCTCTGATCCATTTGAATCATTTTTCAGCTGGAGCCTACAGTCAGCTTTTATGCCGAAAGAATGGAAGATTGCTACAGTCATTCCTCCGCACAAAGGAGGTCCAACCACTGATCCAGGCAACTTCAGCCCCATAAGTCTGACCAGCCTCATATGTAAGGCCAAGGAAAGAATAATCATGGGAATGATAAATGAGGACATATGTAACCCTCAAACACTGGACTCATCACAGTTCAGCTTTGTTAAAGTATGGTCATGCCTATTAAATCTGATGGACTTTTTTGAGAGGGTTGCCAAAGCACTGGATGAACGCAAGGCTGTGCGCAAAGCTATTCTGGAACTGGCCAAAGCTTTTCATACAATACCGCATTCAGGTATTATATACAATCACACTAATTTAGGTATGAACCCTTTTATCACCCATGGATAGCCATTTGGCTCACTAATAGGACCCAAGAGGTCAAAATAGGTGAGGCCACCTCCACCAAGAGACCAGTCACTAGTGAAGTCCCCCAGGATCAGTACTGGGCCAGCTCTTTTTTGGCATCTATTTCTCTGAAATGGAAGCAAATGCTGAAGGTTTATGGCTGACTAAGTTTGCAGATGGTTCTAAGCTGGGGGGTTATCATCAACTCCCCTGCAGACACTAGCATTCTTCAGGAAAGCCTGTCTGTGACTGACAAATGGTGCCAGGACCATGATCTTGAGCTCAATGCTAAGAAATGCATATTGTACCCTTTGGGAAGTCAACCATCCCAGTTAATTACTGTGTTGATAATATGCCCTTAAGAATCAACCCAGTGGTCAGAGAACTGGGAACACATGTAGACAGTAGCCTTACCTTTGACCACCATGTGATCACAGTGGTGAGATGGCATTTAGGTCCAAAGAGGTCATTATCCCACTGTAATCTGTCCTTATCAAGTCAAGCATAGAGTACAATGTTCCCTTTGTTATGTACCTGACCAGGCATATGCAGCAATGGAGCGAACTCAGAGGTTTCTTACAAAAAATATACAAGGCATACCAAACCTGCCTTATGCAGAGCTCTGTATAGTCCTTTCACTCTACCCAGTTTTCTATAGATTGCTAAAAGGTGATCTGTGCCTGGTTTAAGAAGCAACCACAACCCCTGCACTTATGAACCTCCTGCATATTCATAACACAAACATTACCAGAAATACAAGGTCTAGGGACCTAAATTTTGTCTGTGGCTTAAACAGAATATACTGGATTGACAGATATGGGCACCTTAGACTGGTCTCCTATGCATCCATGTGAAGCTGAGTTTGTCTATTACCCAGTTTAACTGCAACCTGGACCTGTGGAATGGAAATAAGAAATTTACACTGGGCCTGGCACCCATGTCCCTTATTGACAGAGGTAGCTGATAAATGCCTGGCCCTCAAGGTCCTCTTTTGATACAACACATCATTATTCTTTCGGGAAAACTTGGATAGGCTTAGAAAGGCACCCTGGGTCGCTAGCCTAGTAACAATCTCTGAATCTATATCAAACCATACTAGAGATACCGCTAGTTGTCTGTTATAATTATGAAAATAAACAATATTTCCATATGTATTATTACTTCAAAAACCAAGTGATTTACAAACTATTTTATGGCATCTAGTAAAGCCTTAGATGCTGCTGAAGAAAATGGTCACTGATATTCGCAATATAAGTTGCACATGTTGAGAGATATTTTGTGTTATTTATATTGCTGATTATATAATCGAGCATATGTTTTCATATTTCAATAAGTATCTCAGTAAACATGCACTCAGATAGGGATTTATTGCTGTCATGTGAAAGCTTATGTCTCATTAACAGAAGTGCTCTAAAAGTATATGTCAGGGTTGTTCAGTTTCTAAGATTAGGTTCATAGGACAATACTAGTCTATTGGCCCTGAGGCCCTTCTAAGCCTAGCCAAGAATTTCATCCATTTTCCCAGAAAGTCAGCACCTGTTTCCACTGTGCAGCAGGGACACAGGTGGGATCCCAGGGATGTAGTTTCTATTTCCCATCCAGTCATCCAGGTTCCCCTTAAAGAGGGCTAGTGAGGTGCTCTGCTTGACATGGAGATGGAGTCTATTCTACAGATGGGGGAGTCTTTGGGACACAAATCTATCCTGCCAACAAGTTCTATTACTGTCACAGACCAGGTTGAGGCCTTGCTGGTGGGTTGCATAAGTGGAGTTTGGCTTATGGATATGCAGCAACTCCATCAAGGCTGGGTCTGAGATGGCCTTGCATCTGTATAGGATAGGTGTTTGAGACCCTGAATTTTCCTCCTCAGGAACCTCTGTAGTCTTTCCAGTTGTTGCATGTGCTTGGCAAGGTACCGATGCCAAAGGGGGTACTGTACTCAATAATGGGTCTGATAAGGGAGGAGTACAAGGATGTTATGACCTCCTTGTTCCTGGATAAGATACCCTTACTTATGAGGTGGGCCATGTAGAAAGCCTTCCGTACAACAGGCAATGTGGTGGTCAAAATTCAGGTTTCTATCAAACTTGGTGCCCAAGTCCATCATGACTGATTGTGTGCTTATTATGTTGCTATTAATGCAATAATTAGTGGGAACATCATTTCCCCCAAAAGGGATAATGATGAATTTCTTGGGATTCAATTTGAGGCCATGCTTCTGGAACCAGTCATTAGTCTGAGTAAGGCTCTCTTGTAGGATTTTCACAGCACTAGGGGAATTTAAGACAGCACTTAGCTTACAGTCATCTGCAAACTTGGTCAGCCACAGACTACTGGTTTTGGCTTGCACCTGAGAAAAGTATATCCAAACAGTAGAGGCCCCAGGAGCGATCCGTGGGGTATGCCACTCATTGCAGGTCTACTACTAGAAGTGGTTCCCCTATTTTGAGTGAGTGGGTTCTATCAATGAGCCAGTTAGCTACCCATCTGGTAACATATGAGTTGATGCCTAGCTGGGTGAGTTTATCTATTATGCCTGAATGGGAAATAGTGTCAAAGGCTTTTGCTAGGTCAAGGTAGGTGGTGTGCACTGTCTTCCCCTTGTCCATGGCTTTGGTGACTGTTTCGAAGAAGTTGACCAAGTTTAATAGGCATGATCTCCCTTTGACAAAACCAAACTGTGCAGGGTCAAATGCTTGGAGGTTGCCAATGTCCTTGTTTATAAGGTCCATGATAATGTGTTCCATGGCCTTGCAGAACAGGCTAGTTAGATTGATGGACTTATAATTGCCTGGGTCAGTAGATGCTCCACCTTTGTGTAGAGAAATGACAGTGGCTGTCCTCCATTCAGCTGGGATGAAGCCAGTGTTCAGGCTTTGGTTGAATAGGATGCCTAATGATGCTAAGAGCTCATTCCTGAGTTCATGTAGGATGTAGCCAGGGATGTTGTCAGGTCCCATGGAGACTGTATTTTCTGCCTTTGAGAGGGCCTTACAGACTTGCTTCCTGGTAATGAGGGGAGGGGGCAGGTACTGGGGATGTCCTGGTTTACTGATGGGGGGGCAGGGGGTGAGGTTTTCACTGAACTTGTCTGCCAGCAGATTGGCTATATCTATGATATTTGTGTATGTGGTGTTCTTGACCACCAGTTCAGAGCAGATTTGGATGTTATCTTTGAGATTGTGGACATTTGTGAAGAAGGCCTTATGACTGTCCTTAGTGGATGTGGCCAATTTGGACTTAAAGTTAACTTTAGAGGATTTCACTAGTGACCTTATTTGGTTGTTTAGACAAAGGACAGATTGCTTTCAGCTTGGCACCTGCTCCTTCTTGGTCCTGGACAGCAATTTTTTCCCTTTTATTATAGAGTTTGTTTATTGCTGCTGTCCACCAGACAGGTTTACTCTTCCTTGAGGAAGATGATTTGGTTCTGTCAGGTATTGCTGAGTCCATGCAGCTATATAGGTGCTCATATAGTTTTTTGGTGTAGGCTTGGACATTAGTGTTAGTTCCAACTTAAGGGATGATGGCTGTAAAGCTGCTTATACCTGCTCTCAGGAGATTGTAGTCAGCTTTGTAAAAAGTTTTTTTGTTTGATCCTGACAAGGAGAGGGTCAGGGCAGATACTGACTTCAAAAGTTATCACTTTATGGTCAGATCTTACCAATGAGGAAGACACTGTAGGGATGATACAGTGGCTACTCATGCATATATAAGATATAACAATTTGTTCGTTAAAGTTCAACAAAAAATATAATTCTGGGTATGTATGTATTATAATATATTATTTTATGTAACAACTATGAATGCACTGGAAATTATCACTGTAAAGAATACTTCTTAGTGATAACATTGCTACCTGCACAGTTGTAATAGCTTTTATTATTCACAATATATTTATATTTGTTGATCTTATGTTTTCTACATTGATTTTTGAGAAAATGTTCTGGAATGCAAGGATGTGTGTAAGCTGCTAGAGGTGTAATAATCTACACCACATAGGTGTTAATGAGTTAAGTAATACATTATCAATATAAACTGGTGCAACTGTTAAGTTTTTGAAAGGCCCTTTCACCATGAGTTTATTTTGAACCTGTGTACCTATAAAGTGCCACTCAGGGTCATACCTGTAAAAAATGACCAAACACCCAAGAAGATTCTTCCTCATTAATAAAGCATAAACAATAAATAAATTAATGTATCCTGTTTTGGCACACTATTCAGTCTGAAGGACTGGTTGCAACTTTAAAATGACAAATGTTTACCATAATTACTTAGTAAGTTTATTACCACACCTGTAAATGAACCACTTGTCAGAAACTGCAAAACTTATTTTTTTAATCATAATTTATCTTGTATTCAGTACTAATGGCTCTGTTTCACTTTAGCTGGTTAATATTATTTTCAGATATGGGCAAAATGTGAAACAATACCCTGTTGGAGAACGGATGTTCCAAAATAGGATATTAATGCACAGATATCATCCCATAAAAAACAAGTTCATCACTTCACAGCAGCATATTAAGATGCAGTGAAACACAGTCTGAAAAAAAGCAAACAGATGTTATCCTGTCTTATTGTCTAATGAGCATAAAATAAAAATAAATAATAAGAAAATAATAAAAGTAAATAAAAAAAACTCAAATAGCAAAACTAACTATAACAGCAGTATTGAGAACTTACTGTTTTAGTTTCCCCTCACTGTGAGTATCTCAAAAAAGTGTAGCAAGGTAGGAAAACTATAAAAAAATGTAATTGTGTGTGTGTGTGTGTGTGTGTGTGTGTGTGTGTGTGTGTGTGTGTGTGTGTGTGTGTGTGTGTGTGTATTCTGCAACTGAAATGTCCACAAAGGTTCCTTATAAACAGAATACAGAGAGTAAATACAATGTAATGCATTAATCGCCTCAAAGCCCTATCTCTTTTCAATGTAAAATACAGACTTCTGAGAGGCGATCTTTGCCTGGCAAACAAGGCATCCCTGCACCCTGTTTTGATGACTTTATTGCACATCCACAAAACAAACAGCATCAGAACTACTAGATTAAAAGACTTAAATTTTGCTTGTGACATAAACTGCAGATGTTGAAGAGACAAATATGTTTCTCAGAGAATTCCCATTCCCTAGAAGAGGCTCCCCCATGAAGCCGAGTTTCTCCCTATCCCTATTTAAGTGCAACGTGGACAAAAGAATGGGTACTTGAAAAGCCACCCCTGATCTGACTCCTATGTCTCTGCTGGACAGACACAATCAGTAAATCACCGCCTGTATAAATCAAATTTGTGAGTCACATTTGGGTTGCACGACTAGGTTTATAAGGGCACTAGTGGTTTTTAGCCTGGTATATGCCTATGAATTCCAGCTCTCTCGGTGTGAAAAAAGAAACTAAGACATAAGAACTAGTAATTCTTCCAGCTTTAATAAATTAAGTTACTGGTTAGTACATACACTGCCTGGATGCCAGCAAAGCAGACATTTAGACAGCCTATAAGAAAACCAACTAGAAAGGATGAGAAACACTGACTAGGAGAAATGCCGAAACTATTCAGCAAAAAGCAGTTCTAGCTTCAGCTTTAGTACAAGAAATGGCTTCTAGTAATTTAGAGGAAAATATAAATCGAATATACTCAGAGCAATTTAAAATATAGGAAACAATAAAGGAGTATATAAACTCAGACAAAGCTGCAATAGGCAAAGGAATATTCTTAGCTCAACTCAAATATTCTGCAGCTTCAAAGAAAATGCCACCACCTTACAAACCATCTCCAATAAAATCTTCCAGTTCATTATTAACTCCCTCAATAATGAACACCACTATCTAACTTGTGCCAAAGCTCAATGGATCCCATTACATTTGAGAGCCACCCTCCTACTAAGATCCCTAATTCATAAAGACCTTTCTCCTGAGACATCATCCACTCTCACTCATAAACTTTTCACCAAAACTTCCACATATAATCTCAGGGGTATCTCTCAATTTCAACCCACCCACTAACTCCAAAAAGTAAACTTTATTACACTGACCATGTATTTGTCTGGTTGTTGGCTTAAAGGACTAAGGACATGCTAATAACCTGTTTCCTATGGTCCAGTGGTACAAGGCTTGATTCCCTCAGCCTCTATTGGCTAACTGTGTGACTCTGAACAAGTGACTTAATCAGACACTGCTCCCGGGCTGAGTCTGAAAAAGGTCCACAGAGATCATTGCTCTACCCTGGAAAATACAAATAAAAATACATAATAAAATTTAAAAAAATTCTACATTCTAGCACCTAAACTATGGAACTCCATTCATCTGTCAGTCTAAGATGTCCAAAAATACTCAGACTTCAGACAACAGCTCAAGGAACAGCTCTTCACACAAGCAAAGTGTGGCTGCATTCACTCAGGTTTTATTACACGAACCCTGCAGCTCTCTCCCACATCACTTTATCCCTGTTTTATCCTTCCTTATCTTATGTTGTCATCCCCTTCACTTACTGGCTCTTATCCATCCTTCTACCCTGTTCTCTTTACATCTCTCTAACACTTCTCCTTTCTGCTCTTCTTCTCTCTGCATGCCTCTCTCCTTTTCTCTGTCTTCTCCCCATGGTGTTTTTTCATTTAACTATTCTTACTTGCCTCTTCTAATGTCTTCATACCTCTATATATAATAAGATGCTGCTATCACTGTAACATAAGTCATCTCAGTCATTATATCCACAAACCAAGACCTGAGGTAAACCAAGAAGTAAACCCAACGAGCTGCACCGAAAATAGAAAAAATTAATTAAAAAATAGGAATAAAGTATACACTCCCACTTGCAGACACAAAAGATGACATATTATTTTATAACCTACTTCATGTTAAATCACCATTGTTATTAGAAGAATTAGAACTCAAATGGCAGATTAGGTTAAATGCTTACACATCCCCATGTTTAAATGAATCATGTTCAATTAGTAGTATTCTTAAACTTAAAAGCCTGCAGAGATAAACCTGCTGTGTGCTTAACAATAGTAAAATTAAAGTATTACATTAGACTATGACAGTAGATATGTAAGTTCTTATTGTTAATTCAGGACTTACAATTTATTCATTATTTATTATGTATTTACAAATGTATTTATTTATTATTTATTATTCATACATTTTTTTATATTTTTTATATTTTTCACATTTCTTGTTTTTTATGTCGCGACAATTTGTGGCATAACATTTCTTGTGAAGTTTCACTGAACATTCATTTAATTATTGAATTAGTTATTTAACATGAAGTAGGTTATAAAATAATATGTCATCTTTTGTGTCTGCAAGTGGGAGTGTATACTTTATTCCCACTTTTTAAGAAGGTGGAGCTGTTGTATGTTAAATGATGGTCATATCCTAGGATACTTGATTGCTTATTTGATTGCTTTGTTTAATTGGTAATTGAATATACCTGAAATTACCTTTAAAAGTGTGTTAAAGTTTTTAATGGTTTATCTGAGGAAGTCTGCATATTGTGCAGACGAAAAGCGCTTCATTCATTAAATTTTTCTATTTTCGGTGCAGCTCGTTGGGTTTACTTCTTGGTTTACCTCAGGTCTTGGTTTGTGGATTTAATAGTCGTGTGTCAGTTTTGTGATCTCAGTCATTATGACCACATCTTATCCATAAAGCTCTGCTAATCATACAGTAGTTCTATTTTTCCATCTATGTTTTGACTTTATAAACTGCTTCTTGAACTAAATGTTGTAGCATTTTCTTGCATCTGTAAATATCTCTCTCTCTCTCTCTCTCTCTCTATATATATATATATATATATACATACATATATATATATATATATATAGAGAGAGAGAGAGAGAGAGTAATAGACATAGCTACAGATATAGGTTTAGATATATAATAGCATACCATTGTTTCTGCAAATATGTTTTTTTCTTTTCTTATGTGATCCTATTTACCCTGGTTGTGCCTACAAATGGTCCACTGAGATCAATGCACAATTAAGACTGATATACATAACACAAGCAGAAAACTTTAATTTAAATTGGAAAGGGATGATGATGAAACTGGGGGAAATAAGGAAGGAGTATGATTTTGGATGCAGATGCTTATGGAGAATAGCAACAGCCATATAGAATATTATATTAATAAACTAGCAGAAAGTATTCTTAGAACTAAGACAACCTGAGAATGGAGAAAGAGATTTTGCTAATAAGGATGACTGCAATTAGGGGTACATAAAATATGCAAGAGAGGGCTGAAACTGACTGGAGAAAACTGGCAAAGGAACCAAGGTATTGGGAGAAAATAACCAGAGAGGGAAGGGTAATAGAATAGGAAGAGGCCAAAAAGACATTTGGTCTGCTGGCTAGAGACTGTCTTCCCTACCAGGTACTGATATCAGATTATAAGCAAAGAGAAAGGGATAGAGAAATCCTAGGTGAATGACCTACTCTGGTAGAGTTTTTAGTTGAATCTAGAAAAGAAGCTGCTGTTAAAAAGGGATAATTAGTCAATAATATTAAATAGTGTGCAATAACTGCAGGAATCAATCAGTGGAGGTTATTTTATTTTATTTATATTTGGTAACAGGGTAGTGTCTGACTGGGCAAAAAAGCAAAGCCCGTTTTCAGCGGACACCTGGGAAGAAAAGCTCCCAAAGTAAAGATTACAATATTTGTAGTCAGGTATGCAAGTTACAGTACAAAATTATTACTAAGTAGTTTACATAATTAAATAGTACAGTATAAATCAAAGCTAATAATAGCTGATAAAATCAATGAAAAACATCAAATGACATCAATGAAACAAACAATAAAATCAATCAATATTGGAGAACTATGGTACTGTATAAAATATAACCCCCTCAAAAAAACAATATAGGTTAATAATGTACGTAGTAATGATAACTGATAATAAATTGGCAAGTACTTTGTATACTGCAGCACTTTGCTTGGTTTGCAATTAGATACTGAAATTTATACAATGACCCCTCCATTAATATTCCAAAACGTGCACACTGATTGGTCAGCGTGCACGTTGTAAATCTAAGACATATACTAATGGAAAAAGGTCCAGTCGCTCGGACTTTTTCCATTAGTATAAGTCTTTTTTTTTTTTTTACAGCAACGGAGAACGCAAGATCTCAGTTGCTTTTTAGAAACTGTCTCAAACGTAGCGAGACAGCTTTAAAAAAGTAACGGAGATCTTCCTTTCTCCGTTGCTTTTTTAAAAGCTGTCTTGCTATGTTAAATGGGTTTAACATAGCGAGACAGCTTTAAAAAAAGCAACAGAGATTCTCCGTTGCTTTTTTAAAGCTGTCTCGCTATGTTAAGCTCATTTAACATAGCGAGACGCTTTGTAAAAAGCAACGGAGATCTTGCTTTCTCCATTGCTTCCACCCACAACTCTGATGTCCTGCATAAGCATACGCATGTGCAGTACATCAGAACTGCCGCAGAATACCAGACAGCTGCAGAAGGGCAGCACGGAGGCATTATACAATGCCATTATTTAAGAAAAGTAAGTTTTTTTTTTTCTTAAATAATGTCATTGTATAATGACAATAACCCACTTCTGGGTGTGGGTAATGCTGGATTTACCCACGGTTGTATTTGTTTGGTCACTCGGGCTTCGCCCTCATGACCAAACCACACCAACCGTGGGTAAATCCAGCATTAACCACACCCAGGAGTGGGTTATTGCTTAAATGTATCATGTAACAAAACCCACAGCTCTGATGGTAATTCTTTATACAGCTACTCCATAGCCAAAACTTGGAATTCCCTTCCCCAGCAACTACTATCCATAACTAATACTCATAGCTTCAAACAGCTCCTTACAAATTATTTCTCCAGTCACCGGTTATGCTCCTGTACTTCCTCTGGCTAAGCCAACACACTACCTACTTTCTGTCTTTCTGCCTTTTTAACTCAATATTGCCTGGATGGAATGGAAACATATCTCAAAAGACAATGACAAATTATTTGAATTTTACAGATTTATTGGACAAAGCAAAGGAAGGATTATCTTTCTCACATGTTTTTTGAAACTTTACATCGTAAAGTTGGGAAATGTTTGTACTGGAGGGGACGTGACATGATAGATGAAAGATACATTTATAAGAGAAACACTGTACTGTAGAATGAATGAGGGTTGACAATGAGTGAAGTGGCCCTCCCAGTGTCTTCCTGGAAAAAAGATGCTGTGGTTAGTTGAATAACCCTAGGAGGAGAAGAGAAGAGGAAAAGGTGGAATAATCTGCTTTTTATTTTTTTTACCTTTTAAATGAAGGCACAAGTGAAAAGACAAGATAGCAAATGGAAACCACAAAGAAGAAAGGAAACATTGTTCATTTTAAACATGACAGCTTTATGGAAAACAAAGAAGTGAATGCCTTTACTGTAGCAATTATGTACTTGAAGGAAACATTTTCCAGACATTTCATTGTCATAAGTTTCCGTGGACTGTACAGTTGTATCTCAGCCTCACGGCAACAGTGATGAATCCCTAACTACAGCCCAGATGGCCATTGCTGAGTTAGAAGCATGGGTGTCTGAAACACTTGGTTGGGGAGATGTACATGAGTGACCAACACCTGCTATCATATCCTAAGGGGAAGGAAGGCTGTAAGGCCTACTGGCAACATCTAGCAGTGACTTAGTGTATTACAAACCTGCAGAAGCTGTTGGCTTAAGCTGCATCATAAAGGCCTTCTCTGCTGAGTGAGGAGAATAGGTGTGTATTGGAGTACACACACCTGCTCCCATGACTAAGTAACTATTGTGAGTCTGCAAGCAGCCTAGAAGTAGGTCTCTCTGAAAGACAAGCTAGCGTATCCTCTCATCACCAAAATACTCTCACAGTCAAGAACATGGATGTGTCAGTAGGGCTTCGTGCCACCATGAATCACTGAACAACACAAAAGAAGCATAATGCTTTTATGCAGTCCTACCCAACATCACTTCACTTATATATACTGATACAGCAGTTGCACAGCAGTGGTAGAAACAGAAGCATTCTTCCAGGGGAAGAGAGTAGCTGCACAAACTTTGATCTTCTAGTATAAATATCGGTACACATGTTTAAGGAAAGGTAACACTGATAAAATGAGATTAGGGAGGTAACGGTTAATGATATTCATTAACACTACTTGAATTAGATAAATGCATCCTAGGAATATTTATCTCAGGTTAAGAAATTAAATTAGTTTGTGTCAACTGCATGCCATGTATAAAGTAAAATCTATGTATTCCTTTTAGATTAGAGGACTGGCAGAGATGGAAGCAATATGTACAAGCAAAAGACAAGGTGAAATAGGAATATGAAATAGTTTACTTTTAAGCACCAAATTTGAACATACTTAATGTATCTTGTGCTGCTTCTATTATGAAGCTTCCTGATATCTTTGCTTTCAGATTTGTAATTTCTTTGGGAACTTCATTCCTGGGGCATCTGCTGAAAAGGAATTATATGACCCGTAACACATTCCCAGTAAACAAAAGCAATCAGGCAAATAAAAAGGCAAACACATAAATCAATCAATAAATAAATTAATATTATATCAAGACAGCATAGTTGAAATTTCTGGTCTGCATTTTGGCTGCTATCACATACTGCTGTCACAGATTTTATCTCTAATACCTCAATCTTTAGAATTATCCTGTGCACCAAATATGCAATGCTGACTGTGCTGTGATGTCACTATAGCAGTAATGGCATCTTAGTAAACATCATATTTCCAGCTCCATAGCTGCACACTTAGCAGGCATGTTTTTCTCTGTTAAGGGCATTCCTGTAGCAGAGATTCACATACCTGTCTCTCAAAGTAGGACATTCAACCTCTTTTAGCTAATTCCTACTTCTACCAGCCAGTTTCTCTGGCATAAAGTCCATGTTCTATCCTGGGATCCCTGCGGTGCAGTAAAGGCTTCAGCATCTACTTCAGTGAAGATGGTATATATGCACATTATTCTGAAATGAAAGATGTAGTTTCTCAATTCGAGTTTGTACAGCGTAATGCTGGAATGAACCCCCCCCCCCCGTTTCATAAGGTTATCTGGTCAGCAAGCAAAGACTGAAATGCTGACCAATAAGAAAAGGAAGTATAGCTGCAGTCTCAGAATGCTTTACTGTGATTGGTAAATGTTTCCTGCTAATTGCACTACAAGGCAGCTTCTCCAACTTTTTGGAGTGGGACTGGTTAGTAGTAGTACATCTGAAAATAACTAAGAAGTATATGAGATATTATGTCATGAAGGGTCAAACTAGAATTTGGAACACCCTACTGAAGAAAAATACAACAACTGATAGAATGTTATTTTATGAAACAAGGAATTTGGTGGTCCAAAAAAGGAGAAATTAAAACAGAAGGAAGGACAGAATGAAGGAAAGAGAAGAGAAGAGAAGAGAAGAGAAGAGAAGAGAAGAGAAGAGAAGAGAAGAGAAGAGAAGAGAGGATGGTAACTTCAAAGAGAATGTTTGAAGATCCATCCATCCAATCATCCTTCCTGGCAGCCATTTTCTTTAACAACTGTCCTGGTGAGAGATGTAGTGACAGTAACTTAAGTAGCATGGACCACACTTCCCTAGTTCCAGCATTAGCCCTCCATTTATGCTGTGAGGTTCTTTGGTATGTACAAATAAGCTGAATGAAATGAAATCTTCAGAACATTCTTGGACTGTCCCTGAGTCTTCACTCATTTGGAATCACCTCTACTGGCTTCTCTCAACCCAGTAAGGCACTATTCTCCATTCCAAGAGCCTTCCATACTGCTGACCTCCTTGATCTATCACAGAGACTTAACCCAGCTAGACTATGAAGGAAACTCATTTCTGCTGCTTGTATCTGTAATTGTTTCCTTTCAGTTGTGGACCAAATCTCATCATTGCTTTGAATGAAGACATCGACTGATGAAAAATTTTGTCCTTTGACTCAAGTTTCTTCACCACAACAGCCCTGTACTATACCTGCATTGCTACAACCACTGTGCCTATCCACTGGGCAGTGTCTTCATCCCTTTGACTGTTACTTAGTAACACAATTCACTTTTTTTTCTGGGAAAGACAATAACTTCTAATTTATAGTCAGTAATCTTCATCTGAACCACTGAACATCACCACAGATTAGTGGAGATCACAATCACCTGAGGAAAAAGAACAACATCATCTGTAAATAACAAAGATGCACCTATCATGTCCCCAAACTAGATACTGTCCACACATCAGTTGTACATTGATATCCTGTCCATGAAAATGATGAACAGGAATGAAGACACAATTCACCCTGGTAGCTTGCTATGTCCACATTGAATGTATTCAACTTAACACTGAGAAAGTGAACACAACTCTTGCTCTGCACTTGTAGAAACAGATGGTCCATAGCAGAGACATTTGAAACCTGTACTATTATAGCACTTGCAAAAGGCAGTTGTGGATGTCATGTTCACCACTGCTACCAATATGTGATGGGCACCAATATGTGTCATTCCCATGCTGGGCCAGTAATCAAGGAGCCTGAATCCTCACCACTGACACTAGAGAGGGACATGCACTTGAAATACAAACAGATACACTCAGTATTTCCAGATGCAGACCTCTCTGCATCAAGTACAATTTTGCTTAACAAAATAGGGAACACACTCTGCCCAGGGTCTGGATGTCTCTCTATCTGTCTCCCTTCAGATCCCCAATAAGACCCACCACTGGTATAGCTCTAGGGTTAAGTCCACAGCTGAGTGCCCAAGCCAAGTCCTCCAGCACCCTCTCTATGAACCCAGTGCTTCATGTCCCTGCTCCAAGTAGTTGACACACGCACTTTTTAAGATTTAACTTTTTACACACACACACACACACACACACACACACACACACACACACACACACACACACACACACACACACACACACACACACACACACACAAACACACACACACACACACACACACACTTCTAGGAAAGGCTGACACAGAGTCCCGGTCTACCAACTTTGCCCAGACTACAAGGTAGTCAGTTATTATAAGGCTCTTAAATGGTTATCCAATTATACTGCTGATATTAACATTAATACAAATGGCAGTAGTTCACCAAAATGGCTAGGCCTTCTGGAGTGGCCACACAGTGTCCTCAAATAAATATAAGTACTCTCAAAGGTTAGATACTCTCTACAAGAACCGGACATGATAAAAGTTTTTAATATATTTAATAATAAATTGTAAAAGAACATGAAAATACTAAATATATATGCACAGTAAACAACAGCATTCAGATCACAGGAAATATAGAAAAGAACATTGAAGTGCAGACTCAGACAAATAAAGAAAAACTATATCTAAACTATGCTTTACTACATTCCTGACTGAATCAAAGAGAATTATACTGTTCCCCTAATAACTTACTTCGGCAAGGCAAGATGAAATAGGTGAGCAATCTTTCTAGTCAAGCTCTAAAATAGAATACTCTCTGTAAAATATAATATCCAAGATGACTTGCAGAATGATCTGGTCACCTGACCCTAGATTCCCATAATATCTCCTTCTGAAGTTTGAGACAGGACTTTAGCAGACTTCTACAATACACATTTAGAGCTTTTATGGAAATCCCTATGAGCCAGAAACTTTTACAGCACTTCCCCCTTCTTTACAAAAGCTAACAGATAATGGCTGCTCCCAGACCTACCATCTCTGGGCATACTCAGCACTGTGGGGTGAAATTCAATGATTTAGCAGCTCATTTACATTTCTCTTATTTTTCTTAAAATAAGCCAGCTGGTTAAACATTGTTGTGCCAGTGTCCTCTATTAAAACATATTGTCAGAAAAATATGTATTAGTATATGTATTAGTAATATGCTTAGTGCATTTAAGGCTTGAAAAGGGTTAACACATTTATTCTATTTCACACTGCATAAAATCTGTACGAATTGCAGAAGCTTTCTAACCTTGTATTGTCATGAAATATGCGCAGCTAGAACCTTTGCTTATGCCTTGGAAATTTACAGAGGAAGCAGATAATCTCTGCTTGTGTCAAGAAAATAATGAATAGATGTATCACTTGTATTAATGTTATGAGACTTAGACAAGGAGTTCCGCTTGTGCTGTGAGAAAATACACAGCTGCAGAAGCTATAGATAATCAGAACAAAGACTGCTTGAAAATATGAACTGCAATCAGCACTTGTTTGTGTCTAAGCTAGAAAAGTACCTTGAAATGTAACATATGTATTAGAACTACACAATAGAAGCTTGTAACGGGCTAGAGCCCACCAACGCCAGGTTGTTTTTCTCAAAATGTTTTTCATAAATCCAGTCATGTCAGCAGAAAATCTGAGTAACATCTGCTGTAGAACAATACTGAAAGTTGTGTTTGATTACGTCAACCACAGAAGGCAATGTCTTGTAGAACAGTATAAGAATAGCATACTTCCTGTTAGTAGTTAGGCAAAATCCTGTATTTGCATGTTTTTGTCTCCTTGCAGCAAGTTATTAAATGTGCCTTATCTGAACCTTACGTGCATTGGTCTTTGAAGTTTTTTCCTTTGACAGATTGGTCCTTCGAGCCGGAACCCTCACTTCACCTCGGATCAGACAGGCCAGGTGGCTTGAAACCATACGGGGAAGAAACCACATCTGTTCTTCTTATTTTGAAAAGCCCTCTGACTGAATTGTCGTACAAAAGTGGCCAGACACTTTCTGATCTGATACTGAAGGACGGGTTTCCATGAATCTGGTGATCAATCACAAAGGCTCAGGTAAGGTGAATCTACCTTTTTTTTCTGTTTTAGATCAGGGACAAGATTTGTATTGTTTTTGTCAGGACTGTATTTTTACAAGTCAGGGACAGAAAAGATTGCTGTCTTGTCATAGATCAGGGAAAACAGAGTAGGTAGGCAGTCATTCTGAAGAGACTATAACAAAATCTGTGGTACCACGTTAAAAATAAGGAGTTACGTAACAATTAAAAAGGGTAGAATAAAATGGGTAATAATTGCACAAAAAGACCCCAAAATCCGCCATTAACCGAAGACGCAAAATACATGCAGTCACAGCGTGCTGATAATATTAAATACTACTCAAAGTGGGTTAATAAGAATGAATTCGACAGTAAATTAGAAAAATCCTCACTTATCAAACTTGTCAAACAGCTTAAAACCGATTCTAAAGGTTGGGTAAAAAAGCAGCGCCAATTAGAAATTCCTCAGGCACACAGGTGGATTGAGGAGGTAAACCGTAGGGAACA
Source organism: Protopterus annectens (assembly GCF_019279795.1). Taxonomy (NCBI): domain Eukaryota; kingdom Metazoa; phylum Chordata; order Ceratodontiformes; family Protopteridae; genus Protopterus; species Protopterus annectens. The sequence goes on from NC_056739.1 coordinate 1,973,462,315, forward strand.
AAAGAATAATAAATCAAAAGCAATGTTTTTAGATAAGGAGGACAATAACTTAGTAATAGCATCGGCCTCTCCACCTCCTTTACCAGAATATGAAGCACGTGAACAGGTTAGTCCCCTCCCACTGTCACTGAAAATAGAGACATTATGAAAGCAAAAACGTTTATTAGAGATCCCATCGAGACCAGGTCTCGAACACGGGCAGGTAACTCAAAAGGGTACATTGAATTATATCAAATGGGTAGGAATTCACGATCTATGAGTGAAGAAGAAATATGCCCACTTATAGAAGTACCTAATCCTCAGGCAGGGCAAGAAGGTCAGGACCCAACTATTCTAGTGTATAGACCCTGGACTCCGAAAGATATCCGGAAAGCCACTGAGGGAATTCCCCATCCAAAACTTAATTTCAGAAAGTTCTTAGAAGATTTACAAGGAATGAGGCTAAGTTATAAATTAAACTGAGAAAAGGTAGAAAAAGTAGTCAGACAAATTATGGGACCAGATTAGCACATGATTAGTGGCAACTGGAATCCCATTGACACTGCGCTCAGACCCCTCCTACATAGCAGCGCAGAGTTAGACAACAGAGTGAAAGGTCTTACAGACCGAATCTCTGAGAAATGGAAGCCTAGGGCAGACTGGACTTGCATTAATCAATACATCCAACAAGAAGGTGAAACTATTGACAGATATTATGCCAGACTGTTAGAATGTTTTAATAACCATTGTGGAATGCAGGTTCCTGAAGATCAGACACAAGATTCCCCATATAAGCAGCAGTTAAAGAATGCATTTTTGAAAGGCAGCATTGCACCCATAAGCAGTTTTATTACAAAGCACATGGTAGATCATTGTACAAGCAGGTTACGGTCATTACTTGAATATGCTAGGCATGCCGTAAGGCATTTTAATAGCAAAAAGAAAAAGAAAGCCCAAGTATTTTCTGTAGAAGATGGAGCAGAAGTTTATGTAGTACAATCCAGGAAAAAGGGCAAGAGAAATGCCCAGGGAAGCAAACAATCTGATCAGTGATCAGAGGACTTTGTAGGGCGAAAGAAAAGGGGTGAATGTTTTAAATGCGGTAAAAAGGGACACTTGGCAAGGGATTGCAAGAAAAACAAGAAGGCAACCACGGAAAACACGGAGGGTGAGGACTGACTATATGATATTCAAGAATCACTAGAAGGGGATAGCGGAGAAAGGACACATGAGAATGTGATAGAAGGAGTAGAGGATGTGACAGAAGAAATAGAGGAAGTGCAGGAAGTTACGGATAGTGAAGAAAATGAAATATTGGATTTAGCTTTATTGAGCTTATAGCTCTATTTAGCAGACACAAAACCATAAGTTACACTCTTGGTGTAAGGGAGGGAAGTCAAATTTTTGTGTGACTCAGGGGCATCATGGACCCTGATACATCCCTCCAAACTGCCAGAGAATTCAGAGTCACCTGATTACATACTAGTGAAAGCAGCTAATGGACAGCTGTATCGGGAGCCCCTCTCCCATAATATTGCAATAACTGATCCTGTTTCAGGATTGACCCAGAAAAGCAAAATTGTTGTTTCCGCAAAATGCCCAGTAAACCTCTTGGGCAGAGACCTTATGCAGCTATTTGGTATAGCAGCAGCTCCGACTATGCATCACAGTGACAAATTGATACCTTTGCAGTGCAATTGAAAGGTGAAATGTTCTATTGGTACAGCCAGGACTTGGTTACGACTGGCCCAGGGGCAGTGAACGAAGAGTTGATGAACGTAGCCATCAGCAAGTTCCCCTCCCTTGACATTGATAAACAACATTTGTTGCACTGTACTCTGTATTATTTTAACACACCAGGACCTGATAAGGAATATGAGCAAGAATTGTTTAGAAATTGTGCAAACAGATTGATATTATGAAATCTGTACTGGGACATGGAAGGGAACAGTGTAGCCAGCTGTTCATTGCCCCAGGAGTTCTTTGCACTCTATAAATCTAATCGATTACCACATGTTAGCTTAACTAAGGACAAGAATGTAAAATGGGTAGACTTAGGAGAAAAAGTCACGAGATGGGAAAAGCAGACAGAGTTAGAACTGTCAGAGCAGGGAATACAAATGCAGAAGTTGAATTGGATAACTCAGACCCACCCAGCCGTGCACTTGCAGTCTAGCAAGGACAGCTGATTAGCACTCCTATTAAAGGAGGAAGAGAATGCCTTACAGAATATACCAGAAACTCTTTGGTCAACAGGAAAGTCAGATGTAGGACTTATTCATACAGCAGGACCAGTTACTATCACGCCAAAGTCAGCATTTAGACCATACAGTATCCCTTAAGAAAAGATGCAGAGGTAGGAATCAAACCTATTATAGCAGCTTTACTTAAGGAAGGGGTGCTAGTGGAATTTCCTGATTCACCATGTAACACACCCTTATTTCCTGTTAAGAAAGCGAATGGAGAATAGCGTATGGTCCAAGATTTACAAGCTGTAAATGACGCAGTAATACCAAGGGCACCTACAGTGCCAGACCCACACACCCTGTTAAATGATTTAAAACCTCAACAGAAATATTTTTCTGTGGTAGATATCAGCAATGCGTTCTTTTCGATACTGATACACCCTGACAGCCAATATTGGTTTGCATTCACATTTCAGGGGAAAAGGTATACATATAGCCGACTACCACAGGGATATTGTAAAAGCCGAAAGTCCAATGATATTCTCACAAGAAATGGCAAGCAATTTGGTGGGATTTACCCCACCAAGAGGCAGTCAGATTTTACTTTATGTTGATGATATCCTGCTGGTGGCCCCCACCCAGCAAGATTGCAAAGAAGATACCATAGCGCTATTACAATTTCTAGCCGCTGAAGGACATAAGGTAAACAAAAATAAACTGCAGCTTTGGAAAAAACAAGTTAAATACCTAGGATATATAAGGACAGAAAAATAGCAATTTTACAAGCACCAAAACCCACTACTAAGAAGGAAATGATGTCCTTCCTGGGTATGACTAACTTTCGCTGGAGTTGGGTTCCAAATTATGCCTTGGAATCTGCACCGCTGACTAACCTGATATATAAAAAGCCTATGGCAGCACAGGACTTGTTACAATGGACACCAGAAGCAGAATCTGCTTTCTGCAAACTGAAACAGTTAATAGCGTCCTCATTAGTTTTAGGATTACCAAACTATCATAAACGTTTTTTCCAAACTGTAGATTGTAAGCAAGGTTATATGACATCAGTATTAACACAGCAGCATGGGGACAAGCAACGTCCTATTGCTTATTATTCATCACAACTAGACCCAGTGGCACGGTCTTTACCCCACTGTGTACAAGCAGTAGTTGCAGCTGCAATGGCAGTACAGGCTTCGGCCTCAGTAGTTTTAGTCCACCCTCTCACTTTGAGAGTGTCTCATGAAGTCGCGATTATTTTACTGCAAGAGAAGGTAGCATATCTTTCCCCTGCTAGGCATCTTTCCTGTATGACTATATTGTTGAGCCAGCCTCATATGAAAATTGAACGATGCATGACTTTGAACCCTTCTACCTTGCTCCCAACCCCTGCAGATGGCACACCACACAGCTGCCTGCAGGTGATTGAGCAAAAGACACTGCCTAGAAAAGATCTCACGGATGTTCCCTTGGATGATGCTGAGGTGACATACTACGTGGATGGCTCGTGCAAAAGGGATTCTGCAGGACAGAACCTAGTAGGATATGCAATAGGTTCTGATACTGAGATTATAGAAGCGAAACCTTTACCACACAATTTATCTGCACAGGCAACAGAATTGATTGCCTTGACACGGGCATGTATCTTAGCAAAGGGTAAATGTGTGAACATTTTTACTGACAGCCAGTACGCTTTCTCTACTGTACATGTTTTTGTGCAACAGTGGAAAAATCGAGGAATGATAACATCTACTGGCAAACCAATCATGCACAGTTTATTTTAGATCTTTTAGAATCTATTCAGTTACCTCAGAAAGTAGCTATTTGTAAATGCACAGCTCATACCAAGCAACAGGATAGGATTTCAAAAGGTAATCCAAGAGCTGATACAGCTGCAAAACAGGCAGCTTTAGAAGTGTTTCTTTTGAATGAGGAATTACAACCCTCTGAGATTTTAGACTTAGAAATGTTAAAGACAATGCAGACACTTACTACGCAGGCTGAAAAACAAAGAGGGGTAAGACGAGGACCAATTCTCGAAAAGGGGCTGTACATCTCTAAAGAAGGGAAACCGATATTACCATCTAATTTGTTTAGATATGCAGCTTTGTTGAGCCATGGGCAGTGCCATGTCTCAACAGGGGGGGAATGGTACAGCTGGTGAACCAGATGTTCACAACGTACAGATTTACAAACTATTCTAAAAAAATTGTTTACTGTGCCACGTTTGCAACAAACATCATGCACAAGGGGCGTTAAAGCCCAAGCAAGGGAGTTTCCCTACACCACCGTATCCATTTCATACTATCTGTATGGATTTCATAGAACTGAACAAATGTGAAAATAAGAAGTATTGTCTTGTCATTATAGATATTTTTCCAGATGGGTGGAAGCCTTTCTGACTAAAAATCCAGATGCGGCTACCGTAGCAAAAATCCTCATTAAAGAAATTATCCCTAGATTCAGCATTCTGGAAAGGATCTATAGTGACAACGGTACACCCTTTGCAAACCAAACCATACAACAGCTAAGTAAGCATTTTGGTATTTCTTTAAAGAATCATTGTGCATATCATCCACAATCTGCAGGGTTAGTTGAGAGGCATAATGGGATTTTAAAGAGTAAGCTAAGAAAGTTAATAGCAGAGACAAAGAGAAATTGGGTGCACTGTCTGCCCCTGGCACTGTTGAGCATGAGAACTGTTCCAAATGCAAAAGGATTGACTCCTTTTGAGAAACTATTTGGAAGGGCTTATTATATACCTCAGTGGAAACTTCTCATGCCCGCAGACCAGGAAGCCGACTGTACACTAGCAGAGTATATGAGAAATTTGTTGAATTCTAAACATCTGTTGCAGTCAAATTCTGTTTCAGATAAAGAACAAACCAGACTATCAGAAGTGGCAGTGGTTCCAGGAACCTGGGTCTGGGTGAAGACAATAAAAAAGAAGAATTGGACGTCACCAAAGTGGGAAGGTCCATATCAAGTGCTTCTGTCAACACCCACTGCAGTCAAGATCGCAGAGCATGCCTCGTGGATCCACCTGATGCACTGCAAACTAGTTAAGAACTTTGAACTGGACAAAAATCTTGTCACATGTCAAGAGCAAAATTATAGAATCCAGAAAAAACAGGAATGCAGAACAACCATTTCCTCAGAAGTATTGCATAATCATCCTATTAACTGTACTAGTGGCAATAATCTTTTTGTTGTGGCCATTCCTTTTTCCAGCCACACAAACTGAACTGAATAAATGTGAAGCGTTACTCATAGACTGGCAGCCAAACTTCAACACTTACCAGGCAATTAAATATGTGTATGCTGAGACTTTCAATGTTTCGAATTGCTGGATTTGCACAACTTTGCCGACAGCATATGGGGGGTTATTAATGACTACTGTCCCCCTAGGGGTCAACGAGACCTGGGAAAACTTGATTTATGATACCTCAACCGTTACATCACAAGATAAAATCGCATTGCACTTGTCTATTCCACAAAAGGGAACTGTGTGTTTTTATAAAAATGATACTGTTCAGGTGGGTTGGAGCAATTGCAATGTGACTGTGCCTTATAAATGTTACACTAAAGCTAACAATGCAGGTTCTTATTGTAATACAAACTATGATTCATTTCTTGAATTGATGCAAAAAACAATTGATGAAGTAAAACATAATTCTGTTCTCTATAAGCAACTGTCTATAATTGATAGAAAAATGTTTCATGCAGGACAAGTGTATATTCATAGTAAAGTTACTACTAAATTAGAGGATTTTTATTTTGTATGTGGCAGAAAGGCATACAAGTGGTTACCTGAGAATTGGTCTGGCAGTTGTTTTTTGGGCTACCTGGTTCTGGCCATACGACACACTGCAGTTTTGCCTCGAGGAAAAATTCAGAATGTCCGAGAGGTCGACAAGAAACCTGTCAGGAAACCTGTAATTCCAGTGGGGCAAATCGATGCACGCTGGAAAAACCATCATTCTATAGGCAATGGACTGACACACATGGACTTGAGTGATACTGTTATATCATGGGCAGGCATATTACCAGCATATGGAGCAACAAAATCAATCTGGGAGCTGAGAAAACTGTCTAAACTTCTCGAAGTAATGAGTAATGCAACTTTTTCCGCTCTCGAATTGGTGACTGATGAACTGAATGCCATGAGAACTGTAGTGCTTCAAAACTGCATGGCTCTCGACTTCACCCTAGCGGTGAGAGGTGGTACTTGTGCTTTAATCCAGGAGGAGTGCTGTTCGTATATTCCTGACCATAAACACGAGATAGACAGTCACCTTGAGGTAATTCAGCAAGTGTCGGACATGACCAAACCCACTGATGGACTTCTTCCAGAAATGGTTTGGGGGGTGGGGTACTATCCTAATGAACATTCTGATTGCTATTTGTGTAGGAATGATCCTACTGGGAGTATGTATTTGCTGTGGCATCCCCTGCATAAAAAGACTGATTAAAGACTTTATAGACATGTCAGTTTCTAAAACCTTATATCAAAGTACTGAGTTTGAAGAACTGTTAAAAGATTGAAAATGCTTTCATAAGTTTAAATTGAATGACTCTCTTAACTGAAAATCCAAAGTGGGAAGAGGTTAGGAGAAGAAAAAAACTGTTTATGCTTATTTTGAAAATAGAATAAAAGTATTAAAAGGGGGGAAATGTCAGAAAAATATGTATTAGTGTATGTATTAGTAATATGCTTAGTGCATTTAAGGCTTGAAAAGGGTTAACACATTTATTCTATTTCACACTGCATAAAATCTGTATGAATTGCAGATGCTTTCTAACCTTGTATTGTCATGAAATATGCGCAGCTATAATCTTTGCTTATGCTTTGGAAATTTACAGGGAAGCAGATAATCTCTGCTTGTGTCAAGAAAATAATGAATACATGTATCACTTGTATTAATGTTATGAGACTTAGACAAGGAGTTCCGCTTGTGCTGTGAGAAAATACACAGCTGCAGAAGCTATAGATAATCAGAACAAAGACTGCTTGAAAATATGAACTGCAATCAGCACTTGTTTGTGTCTAAGCTAGAAAATTACCTTGAAATGTAACACATGTATTAGAACTACACAATAGAAGCTTGTAACGGGCTAGAGCCCACCAACGCCAGGTTGTTTTTCTCAAAATGTTTTTCATAAATCCAGTCATGTCAGCAGAAAATCTGAGTAACATCTGCTGTAGAACAATACTGAAAGTTGTGTTTGATTACGTCAACCACAGAAGGCAATGTCTTGTAGAACAGTATAAGAATAGCATACTTCCGGTTAGTAGTTAGGCAAAATCCTGTATTTGCATGTTTTTGTCTCCTTGCAGCAAGTTATTAAATGTGCCTTATCTGAACCTTACGTGCATTGGTCTTTGAAGTTTTTTCCTTTGACACATATACATTTAGTTCAGATACCATAATACATGTACATTTCTTTTCATTTCATCAGGGTACACTGTTGATGCATTTTAACACAAGCAAAGCTCACAAACACATTTTCAGCATAAGCATCTGTACAAATCAGCTTGATATACAAATAACATATAATTATTTATAAAATTCCAGCTAGCTGCGCTAGCACAAGTCTTACATCTACTTCACTAGTTCTCCCCGGCATAGCTGGCAGTACCTCCTATCGTCGCAGTAGGTGCATTGTTATATGATTTCTTTGGGTCTGCAGAGCACACATAGACAACATGGATAAACTCTCATAGTCCTGATAACATCTATCTCATGACAAAGGTTTGACAAACTTTTCCATAACCAAGACAGCATCCACATTCTGTCTCCTACATCAGAGGCTCATTCATCAGCTGGAATCTCATTTCCAGCACTCAGACATAAGTTTATATGGGGAGGCTAAGGACTGTGATTCCCCTATAACCAGAGCAAAGACTCTTGTCTTCCGGTTTGATAATAACCACCATTCCAACTTTCTAAACGAGAGGCACTTTCACCATCTTCAGCAGCACTGAGAAAATGTGTACTCCATGATACCCAAATAATAGCCAGTGTCATCCGCATTTCCAATCATATTTCACCTACTTCTTCAGCTGTCATCCTAGAACTGTTTTAATATCACAGTGCCCTCATCTACAGGAAAGATTCCATTCATACAAGCTGTTTCTGATACCATCAAAAGAGGGCTTACCCTCAAATTCAGTAGTTCCTCAAAATAGTACTTCCACCTTCTGACTATATTATATTGGCAGTCATGGTCAGAGTTTCTCCGTCTTGCTGTGAACAGCCTGAGCAATGTTCTGCCACCAAATCACCAGGTGTTTTTGAGGAGGAACCTCTCTGAATACATCTAAAAGACAGTCTCTATGGCCCTATTTAAGCCTCTCACTTCCAGGACTTTTCTTTAAGTGACTGCTACAGCTGCTGCCTTCCTGGCCCCACAATACCTATCCTCTAAATCCGAAAACTCCATTTCTAACCTAGCATGCAGTGCCTTTTTCTTTAACACAATGGCTTCCCACGCTCCTGCTGCTGGTTAGTAGAAGGTATTTTGCTTACCATCATTTTACACAGCGATCGTCCATTGACTGCCTATTGATGTACTGAGCAAAGATCACTCCGATTTCATGTACCCAACTCCTCCAGGAATATAGGAATGTGGGAACTGAAATAATTATAATAAAGTTCAATCTTATGAGAAAATGATTCAAGACATTGTGCATACAGGCAGAATTTAACCTTATTAGGGGCAGGGATTTTACTGAAAAGAAGTGTAGGACTCTATAAGGATTCTGTATTGCTTCTCTTCAGGAGGAAGCACCAGGGGATGGATAGTGAAAGGTCTTACACTTGGGGTTGCACCATATCCCAAGCAATTATACCACTCCCAGTTCTAAGAATTGCACTATCATTTCTCAAGATGTCTATAAAATAAATGAGATATCATAGAGGTGTAATCCTGATTTCAAAAGCTGCTGTTCTTGTGCAAAGCAATAACACTTTGAAAATATATATTGGTGTTTTGTGCCACTGCCAGCATAACAGTGTTGCCCACTGAAGTTAAATGGTCTATGTGGTACAGTTAGGAGATTCTCCATGTGACAGGCATGTAACTGCAGATGTTAAATAATAGATCTATATGCCTCTAGTAACACTGCTGATGTACAGGAGAAGCTTTATGAGTCCAACAAAATGTTTTGCCACCCAGGACAAAGGATGTAAGCATTCAGGTCCCCCATCATCAAAACCAGCTCATTTTGTCCTGTTTTATCTAGAAGGACCTGCAGCTGATACCTGAGTGCATTCTTCTTTAACATTGCATCTCTTTTGTGGGGTATAGGCTGAGATTAGGAAGACTGCCCTATCTTTATACTGGAGTCAAATTGCCATGATACTGTCACTGTTCTGATGACATCCCTCCTTATCTTCAGAATACTGTCTCTCTTTCTCTATCTCTCTCTCTCTCTCTCTCTCTCTCTCTCTCTCTCTCTCTCTCTCTCTCACACACACAACAATGCCCACACAATTTATAATCTGTACTTACACTGAGTAGTGGAGTCTGCATCCCAATTCAAGAGCTATTGCTGCACAGGCCTTCTACCTTATCTACCAGATACAACAAAGGAAATCCTTTCTCTGGTCTCCTTTTTGCCATCATGTCATCCACTTCTAAGATGAGTCCTGTTAGTGAACCTATATTTAGTGCAATGATCCTTAGTTGAATTTTTGGCAGGCGGATTGGTTTCACATCCAGTTTTCACTCACCAGAGTGATCCAAGGTAAACTAAGCTGGGTAATGGAACACCATCTGGCCAGTAACTTAATGATCCAGGATCGCTGGGCTTTACGTTGGGCACTCACTGGCCAATAAGGGGCATGTATACTCCTCCCACTATTAGCATAGATTTATGGTATAGGTCAGAGTAGGCTGGGCACTCAATTCACTTAGCATCAGCAAATATTCATACTCCTTTCTGGCGATGTTAGTTGACATGCCAAATCACCCAGAGCCAATTTTCACACGGAGAGTGGATAGCCCTGGCATGGTTATCAGTCTGTGGACATTGTTCTTATATCTAGAGGATACCGTTCACTACAGTTTATGCTGATCTATATGACTCATCCCCAAAAGGCAACACCTATAGTCTGTGCTACTCTCCATGACTCCAGTTTTGGGTGCACACTGTTTGCATACCTCTCATGTTCACTGTGAAGGCTGGGTTTGTGCCCAATACTTTCAATCTTTAAGGAGAAAATAACCAGCTTGTTTTTTTTTTGGGGGGGGGGGGTAGGAGTAATTCCACACAAACATGGGCAGTACATGCAAATTCTACAGAGACAATGACAAGAGGTTAGGATCCAACCCTGGACGTTGTGTCTGTGAGGCAAAGACCTTAGTCATTATGGCAATTTGTCATTGAAAGGTAATAATTGCTGATGTCTGCTTATTTGGATTTTATTAGTGATAGTTTGAGGACAGTTAGACTAATTAGTAACATTAACTAAATGTTATGATATCCAAAGTCTAGAATTGCTAAAGTTTTAAAGACTCAAACATACTTTTCATGTTGGCTTAACTGCATGGCACATTATGAATGCTAAAAGCTCTCTGGATACTCACCTTCTCCAAATAAGATGATGGTTATAACTGGCCAACTATTTTTTTCTGTTATCATCTACAATATTCACTGACCTTAGAAGCTGGAGCATTGATTGTCATGCCAAAGATTGTCAAAGATCAGAAGCACGTACAAATACTCAGAAAGAACCTGTAACTCCACGGCAGAAAACCAAGCATGTACCACATACTTATCGTAAACTTAACACAGTACATTCCAGAGCTGATTATATCATGAAATAAAATCTTAAATGATTCATGACTTTTGTTTAAATTATTTTCAGTTCCTTCATATGTATGTCACTGTTCTTTTCTTTTCTTTTGTTAGTGTACCAACATGTTTCTATGTGGAAAATACAACCAACTCAAGCAGTAACATCTGGCTGTGCAAAATAGAAGGGCAGTGCAGAAAAACACAAGATGGAAGGGCAGTGTAGCAAAGCCACTTGGCTTTATATTCAGAGTCTATTACTTAAGAGGAGGGCAGTCTACAAGTGCTGTGGGAATTGTGGTGAGGGAGAGGCTTTAGGAGACGGTGAGAGATGTCATCAGAATTAGTGATCGACTCATGGCAATAAAACTTCATTGTAAGGCTAGGACACTGCTCATAATCTAAACCTATGCTCCACAGCAGGGTTGTGATATTGAGGAAAAGAGTGCATTCAGACAGCAGTTGCAGGACCTACTAGATAAAGCAGGACAATATGAATTGGCTTTGACAATGCGTGACCTGAAAGCATACATCTGGACTGACAGAACAGCATATGAGGATTGCCTGGCTCCACATGGGTGCGGCAACAGGAATAAAGAAGGAGACACCATTCTAGACTTCCATCTGTCAAATGACTTGATTGTGGCCAACACATGGTTCAGCAAGAGAGACAGTCACAAGATCACATACAACAGTTGTCAATGTACATGTCAGGTAGACTTCCCTCTAGCAAGAAAAGGGCACTGAGGTAGAATCAGTGATTGCAAAGTCATCCCCACTGAAAGAGTTGGCCCACAGGATAAACCACTGGTTGCAATAATCAGCTGCATGCAGTGGTCAGAGATGGTTCTAAGGTCAACAGAGACAAGGCTGAAGATCTGGAAGTTGACTGAAGGGAAAATATAAGAGTTCAAGGAATTACTCAGGCTCTAGCACCTCAGGAAGAAGAGGAAAGAGATGAAGTTGAACAAGGATGGCAGTGCTTCAAAACAGTATGTGATACATCCATATCAGATATGGAAGCTGGTGATGAAATGCAGAAGTCCAGGAAATTTTAATAAGAAAGAAAGAGTGCAGAAAAAGATGGGAGAGAGAAAAGATGGTACAGGCTAAAAAGGAGTACTAGCTGGCTGACAAAGAGGCTAAGATAGGAGTTGCAGTAACAAAAAACAAGGCATCAGTGGCAGTCTACCAGCTTCTGGAAAGTGATTCGGCAGATGGCACAAAGAAACTCTATCAGGTTGCCAGGTAAAGACAGAAAGATAAAGATGATAGCCAGACACCCTTCATAAGGAATGCCAGGAACAACTTGCTCACCAGTCCGCAAGACATCAAAGGCAGATGGAAGAAGTACTTCTTGCAGCTTCTGAATGAAGAAAACTCCACAGAAGCTGAAATGCGAAAGACATACTGTAGCCAATGATGAAAGAAGAAGAGGATCCCACCCTAGAAGTCATACGAACAGCAGTGAGGATAATTATGTCAGGGAACGTAGCAGACTCAAATGAGGTCACAGCAGATACGATCAAGATGTTGGATGAGACAAAGGAGAAATGGTTCCTGAGGGCACTCATAGCAGTATTTAGAGATAGGCATATCCCAGATGACTGGAGAATAAGCATACTAGTGCTAGTGTACAAAGGGAACATCCACAACTGAGGTCAGTACAGCGATATCAAACTCCTGTCACACTGCATGAAAGTTCTAGAGAGGGTGCTTCATAAATGTTAAAACAAAGTAGTAGAAAGTAAGATGGGAGATGAACAGTTTGGAATCAGATACAACTCATTTTGGCTTTGTTAAAGGTAGAGCATGCTTATTAAACCTAGTAGACCTCTTGGAGAAAGTCACCAAAGCCCTGGATGATAGTAAAACAGGGCATACCACCTATCTTGACCTAGCCAAGGCTTTTGACACAATCCCCCACTCAAGTATCATTTAGAAACTCTCCCAGCTGAGGATCAACCCTTACATGATTAGATAGGTCACCAGTTGGCTCACCTACAGAACACATACTGTCAAAGTTGGTGACTCCACCTCTTATCAGTAGACTCATCACCAGTGGCATACCACAAGGATCTGTGCTGTGCCCTTTACTGTTTGGAATCTATTTCTCGGAAGTCCAAGCTAAAGTAGATGGCCTTTGTCTTACCAAGTTCACTGATGACTGCAAATTGGTTAATTGGATGCAATCATTAAGTCCCCCAGTGATGGTAACATATTACAGGAGGGCCATAACAATTTATTGCATGAAACTGTAGTGGATTGTGATGCCAAAATAATTTTTTTCATTTGGGTTTTAATAAGATTGAATATTTTAGGGGCGTCCATGAAGTGTAGATATAATAAAGAATAAAAAGCCTCACAAAAAATATTTTTAAAACTGCATCTTTAGACAGGAAATAGAAATGCATATTGTTCCATCTTTGGATATCTGACATAATATGTAGCCATGTTTTATATATATTATTTTGATAATTAAGTGCAGGAGAAGAAAAGAAGTATTTGATGCTGAGGCCATTGAAATTGGAAAAATCAATAAAATAGTTATTTTAACTGATTTAGGAAATAGTGATGATTTTTATAGGTTTAACTTGTAATTGGCAACATGTGAAAATTTTCGCATCAAGAATTTTAGGAATGACAGTATTTGGGAAACCCAGGTAAACAGTAACATTGTCAGAGAATGTTGTGAACAGAATTTTAAAGTTGTATGAATTGGGGGCATAAAAGATATAGAATGAAATAAGGCTTCTATGTCAATATTAAATGGATAAGGAATAAGGGGGCATCCTTGACAAACTCCATTTTAAGTAAACAGATGAGCCAACTTTTATTTTCAAATTGCTTTAAAAGTTAGAGTAAAGAATTTTTATGTATTGGATAAGTTCAGGGGGCATCCACATTTGGATAAAATTGTAAAAAAAAAGGTAATATTTATTTTATCAAATGTTATAGAGGTGTCTAGAAACAGAGCATAGATGCATAGATGCTGGTATTATAATTGTTCTGAAAATTTGGAAGGACTCAAAAGTAATCATTTGGTCTAATGTTTGTCTTGTGTTTAAAAAAAAACAGATTGAAACGGATAGATTATAGTAGTTGTGACGACTGTGCCCTGGCCCAGCAATCAAGGAGCCTCAATCCTCACCACTAACACCAGGGAGGTCATCTCATAGAAGAGAAAAGGATAACTAATAGACACAGTAAAGTACAATTTCCCTTAAGTGCACACAGAGATCACAGCCAGTCTGGAGCTGGTTGCTCCCTTGCTCACCAGATCCCCAGTAAGACTCCCCACTGACACAGCTATAGGATCCAGGTCTCAGCCTAGCTGGGTAAGCTAAAACCTCCAGTACCCTCTCTTTCCAACCAGTGCTTCATGTCCCTGCCAAGTAGCTGACACAGCACACACACACTTAGAGAAGAGGTTAGACAACCACACATACTTTCCTGGGAAAAGGCTGGCACTGGTTCTCCAACTGTGCCCCTATTACCCAGGCCATATGGTAGTAATTCCTGCCACCACCCAGCTAATAATATCAGCTACTAAAAGGCCCTTAAAAGTGTGTCCAATTATTATTGTGCAATATTATTATCCAATTGATAATGTGACTATTCAGTCTAAGCTTATTGGAAGGGCTTAGACAGTAAACTCTATAAATATATAATATACTCTAAAGCATAATGTATCTCTACATAAACCAGCCATAGGTAGAAGCTTTTAAAAATATTTAATAATAAATAATTAAAACACAAGACAAAACTACTACACCACAGAGATATCTAAGAGTTCAGAGATCACACAGAAACTTAAAATAATACAGTAGGACAGGTCTGATTTCAAAGAAAAATGCCTAATTAATCTTTACTAGCTTTAACTATTCCTACAAGAAATCACAGTGCTAAAACTTACATGTGAGCTTAGGCAGAGTGCTGAGTTAGATATCCAAGATCAAAATGCCCCTCGTCACTTGTGAGAAATAGTATTTAAACATTACTAGCAAACATGTCTCTAAGGCCCTCCCAAATTACATCATTTTTGACACTTAGGTTTTACCAGTATTCATATTGCATCATCTTAACACCTGGTCTGAGTTCTCAAGCCACAAACTGCATTATTTAGCAATCTAACACTTGCTCAGAAACTTACAACGATACAAGGCATTTCACATATACACACTAGCAGAAACCAGAGCAATAAAGCACATTCCACATCCAAATTCTGGTCATAAACTTTAGCCTTAAAACAATGGGCATGAAACCTTCATCCAGATGAACTGGAGCCGAATTCTAACATGAAAGGGTCACAACATGCTTCACTGGGCCAGTAGAGTGCAATGTTGTCACATATTTTGCAGTTACACATTTCACAGTATGCTTTTACACTCAAGAAACATGCCTGTATTTTACATTTATTTACAAATTTCAGAATTATATATCAAATTCTATTTGACTAGGCTGGCAGCCTTTGCCCATCTCTCTTCAGTCATCACAGTAGTCATGGTGGGTTTTCATCTATTAGCAAATAGGTTGGCATATTATTTGCGATCTAAATTTATCGAGGCAATAGATTTGTAGTTTCTGACGTTGTGGCTGTCATTTTGATTTTTAGGAATCAATATTCTTATGGCTCTATTCATATATTATATGTCAGGTATTCCACTGGTGCTTATATAGTTAAAAAACATGAATTAAGTTATTTAGTAATCAATCCTGGAAAAATGTATAGAATTCAGTAGTGAATCCATCTGGACCTGGTGTAGTTCCATTCTTTAGGTGCATAATAGCTTGTTTAATTTCTAGAATTTGAATAGTTTTCAAAAGCTTTTCCTTACATTGTGAAATTATCTGAGAACATTATAATTGGTCTAAGTATGAATTTAATTCATATGTAGTGAATCTAGTAAGTATGGATTCATACGAATGTCAGTAAAAATCTTCAAATACTGTAATTATTTTAGGGATAGAGTGGTAGACAGTATTTTCCTTTTGTAATTCCTGTATTAAAGGGGAAGTTTTGTGGTTTAGAATTATGTTAGCTAAAATTCTTGAAGGTGTCTGACCATTCAGAGTATTAACTAGTGTGTAGTTTTTAAACCAAGTTAATTGTGATGATTACAGGAGGATAACATCCTAGTTAATTTGTTTGATTTGGACTTCAATGGCTAGGTCAACATTTTGGGCTATACATTTTTCCAATTGCTGAAGCTGGAGTTTGATGTTAATTTCCTTTTGTTTGTATTTTTTTAAGATAGGTGGCTTTACTAATTAAACAACTATTTCTGAGCTTTCAATGTTGTCCACAGAATGTAGGCTGAATATTGTTGGAAGATAACAGGGTTCAATCCTGGGACCTCTCCTGTTTGGTATCTACTTCTCTGAAGTACAGGCTAACACAGAAGGCCTTTGGGTAACAAAGTTCGCAGATGACTGCAAACTAGGAGCCATAGTCGAGTCCCCAAATGATGTAGACATCCTACAGAAGGGCCTCACTGAGACAGATGCCTGGTGTCAGAGCCATGGCCTCAAGCTCAATGCCAAAAAGGGCATTGTCATCCCCTTTGGAAAAACTCTGTACCCATGAACTACCACATAGGTGGCAGTCTACTTAATGCCGAATGTGTGATAAGAGACCTTGGGACCCAGTTGGATAGTAGTCTCTCCTTTGATAATCACATCGCCACAGTAGTCAGGAAATCCTTCTATGTGGCACACATCATCACAAAAGGGTTCTCATCCAGGAAAAAAGAGGTCATTGTTCCCCTCTACTCAGCACTCTTTAGACCCATTATAGAGTACAATGCCCCTTTTGGAATGTACCTCACAAGACATCTGCAGCAGCTGGAAAAGACACAGAAGTACCTCACAAAGAGGATTACTGGCCTCAAACAGATGCCCTACACTGACCATCTCAAAAAACTCCAGCTTTACTCCGTAGCATATCACCTACTGTGAGGTGATCTCTACCTAACGTATAAAGCTATGTCAAACCCAGAGTTGTTGGATATGCTACACCTAAAGAAATCCCAACCCCTCCAAGCTACATGCTCTAGGGACTTAAACCTTGTCCCCACAATAAACAGGACATGCTGGAGGGATAGATTTCTGTCCCAGAGACTTTCCATACTCTGGAACAAGCTACCCATCTATGTCAAGCAAAGTTCCTCATTAACACTCTTCAAGAAAAATCTTGATGAGTGGATGGGAAATAGGAAATCCACCCCAGGGATCACTTCTGTGGCTCTGCTTAACAGGGTACTAATGAGGAGCTTTGTTTGATATAGATAGGTAGTTTCTTCCAGAGTATGGGAAATCTCTGGGACAGGAATCTATCCCTCCAGCATGTTCTGTTTATTGTAGTGACAAGGTTTAGGTCCCTAGAGTGTGTAGTTCGGGGGTATTGGGATTTCTTTAAGTGGACTATGTCCAACAGCTCTGGGTTTGACATAACTTTCTATGTTAGGCAGAGATTGCCTCTGAGTAGGCAATATGCGATGGGGGAAAGCTGGAGTTTTTTTTAGATGGTCTGCATAGGGAATCTTTGTGGCTGGTAATCCTCTTTGTGAGGTATTTCAGCGGCCTTTCCAGTTGTTGTAGATGTCTTGTGAGATACATACCAAAAGGGGCGTTGTACTCTATAATGGGTCTAATGAGTGATGAGTAGAGGGGAACAATGACCTCTTTTTTCCTGGAAGAGAAACCTTTTGTGATGAGGTGTGCCACATAGAAGGATTTCCTACTGTCCACCTGTGTCCCAAGGTCTCTTATCATACATTTGGTGTTAAGTAGAGTTCTACCTATGTGGTATCTCATGGGCACAGAGGTTTTACAAATGGGGATGACAATGCACTTTTTGGCATTGAGCTTGAGGCCATGGCTTTGACACTAGGCAACTGTCTCCATGAGGCCCTTTTGTAAGATGTCCACATTGTTAGAAATTTCAATTATGGCTCTTAGTATGCAGTCATCTGCGAACTTCATTAGCCAAAGACCTTCTATGTTAGCCTGTACTTCAGAAAAGTAGATACCAAACAGGAGAGGACCCAGGACTGAACCCTGTGGTACTCCACTTGTCACTGGTCTGAAGTTGGATTTGAGTCTGCTACTTTCACCGTGTGGGTTCTGTCCGTGAGCCAGTTGGCAACCCACCATGTGACATAGGGATTTATACCTAGTTTAGTGAGTTTATCTATAATTCCCGAGTGGGGGAAAGTGTCAAAAGCCTTGGTGAGATCTAGATAGGCTGTTTGAACCACCTTACCCTCGTCTATGGCTTTGGTGACTGCTTCAAAGAAGTCTATCAGGTTTAGGAGACATGATCTGCCTTTTACAATCCCAAACTGGGTGGGGTCCAGAGTTTGGAGATTACCAATGTCTTTGTGTATAACATCCATGATGATACGTTCCATGGCCTTGCAGACCAGGCTCGTTAGGCTAATGGGGCAGTAGTTCCTGGGGTCCATGGTGGCTCCCCCTTTGTGGAGTGGGATAACTGTTGCTGTGTGCCATTCAGTGAGCACAAAGCCTGAGGTGAGGCTATGATTGAACATGGTGCTTAGGTGGGGTGCCAGTTCATTCTGCAGTTCATGTAGAATGCAGCCTGGGATATTGTCAGGTCCCATGGATGCTGTGTTCTTGGCTTTGGAGAGTGTGTTTTTTACCTCTGCAGCCGTGATTACAGGAAATTTCCATTTTTCTAGTATGGAGATGGGCCCTTTAGGGGTTGAGAGGGGGGTAAAGTTAGCACTGAACCTACCTGCCAGGATGTTGGCAATATCAGTTGGTTCTGTATATTTAGTGCCATTGTGCTGCAACTCAGAGCAGATCTAAGTGTTGCCATTGAGATTCTTGACATAGCTATAGAATGCTTTGTGGTTGTCTTTAGAATCAGTGGCAATTTTGTTTTCGTAACTAGCTTTGGAGGATTTTATGAAGGATCTCAGCTTCTTACTGAGGCTGACCAGGGAGTTCCTCCAATCATGGGATTTTACTCTTTTTTGCAACAGTTCCTTTCTTCTCTTGTAGAGTTTGTTTATGGCAGAGGACCACCAGATTGGCTTCCTATTTTTGGAGGATAGCATCTTGGTTCTGTTAGGGATAGCACAATCCATGCACTCGTGTAAGTGCTTATAAAGTGCATTTGTGTAGGATTCAGCAGTTGTACCTCTATTGCCCGTCTGCATGGCTGTCATGAAGTTTGCCACTTCTGTCTTAAGAAGCGTGAAGTTAGCTTTGGAGAAATTTTTTACTGTGGTTTCCCTAATGGGGGTGGGGGCGGGATGTGGATGTCTAGGGTGATTAGCTTGTGGTCGGATCTGACCAATGAGGAATTGACCTCGGGTGTGGAACACCGGTTGCCCATGTTGGTAATGGCCAGGTCTAGGACATTGCTGCCCCTGGTGAGGGTGTGGATAAGTTGATCCAAGGCATTGGAATTTCTGAATTCCAGAAACTGTTGAGCAAAAGAGTTGGTACATGAGTAGTTTTCCCAGTTAATGGTGGGGTAGTTGAAATCACCCATTATTAGGATGTTGGGTTGTACCCTAATATTTTCCAGTGTATCAAGAAATGAGGAGTGGGAAACCAGGGGCATGGTGGGGGATCTGTAGCAAGTTACAATTTGGATTGCGGTCTTGCCCAGAGTTAGTTGCACTAGGATAATTTTGTTTGCATTATGGTGAGCAACTAGCCTGGAGGTGTGGATATCCTTAATGAATATGGACACACCTCTGCCTTTAGTGTTTCGGTCCATCTTAGGTGGCCGAAAGGTGTGGTATGAATTATAGCCTGGTAATGCAGGGATGCTCTCTGGAGCCTTGAACCAGGTCTCTGTCACTGCACAGATGTTGATGTTCTCCATTTTAAAGAGTGTCTCGAGTTAATGCATTTTGAGGTTTAGACTTCTAACATTGAGTAGCATTACCCTGAGATTTTGCTTGCTTGTACCTGTTAAGGTGGTGAATTTGTCATTTGAACCTTGCCTAAAAAGGCACTATAGGGGTGGCAAGAGCCTTAGCCAGCATCTGGAAGGTGCAGGCCATCTCTGGCAAAGCATCGTTGTCTGTCGATCATGTCATCCCAGGCAGACAGATACTGGATCCCCTTAGAATGACACCAGAAGCATAGCCAATTGTTGAAGTCAATCATTTTGTCCTTGTACTGTGGTATTATTCTGGGTGATGGCAGGATGCTACTCAGGGCTAGGGTCATACCTGCCTGGGCTATAATATTGGAGAGCTCCTCCATTTCTCTTTTCATGTAGTCCAGGGAGGTACATCTCAGGTCCTTCACACCAACATAGACAATGACAGAGTCATATTTGTACTTGTGCAGTGACCTGAGTGCATGCGTTATGTGGCAGATCCTGGTGCCCAACAGGCATCTGACAGTAACTTTCTTCTTGTTTAGCCTAGTGGGTGGAACATCAGTGTGCCTGACTGTAGAGTCACCTATGACTAGAGTGTTTGTACGTTGCTATGCCTTATGGGCTGTGGTTGAGTGGCACACTGGGTTTGTGGGCTATATGTTATTTGGGTTGTGTTGGGGGGTCTCAGTTGTTTGAGCAGATTTTTATTGAGAGCATCCGCGAATGTAGGTGTGTGTTTTGTGTTTCTATGCGTATATTTTGGTGGTGTAGGTTTTGAGGGACTATGTGATGAGTGTGGTGTGGGGCAAGTGTTTACCTTCTCCTCTTGACTGTCTAGTCCAGTCTTCGGTGAAGAGAGCTTTGCTTCCAGTTTGGCTAAATAAGTGCATCTCTCACAGGTTGTAGTGTTGGGTGGTAGGAGGAGAGGGTTGTCTGTGTACATGAGGCAATTGCTGCATTGTCCCAAGATGCCCATATTCATCAGGTAGACAGGAGAAAACACTGGGAGCTGACCCTTAGACATGCCTGGATAGGTGCTTATTTATTAAGAACTAAAAACTGTTTTCCTGTAGACAAGTGAGGAAAGTTGAGTGCTGTAGTAATTTGTAGCTTATTTAGTGCTTACAATGAGTTCTGAACAAGTGCTGAGCTCAAAGAAACATATTTTAGTGCTAAAACTAAAAAAATGGCTAGTTCTAAGGGAAAATTTGAAGAGCAGACTTTATGGTGCCGGGAACAGTTAAACCCTAGCTAAGCAGTGATGCATAAAGTGTATGTATGTATATATATATATATATATATATATATATATATATATATATATATATATATATATATATATATATATATATATATAATTTTTTAATGTAACAGTAGCAAATGAGCAAACTGATTTAAACCAATTAACCAATAAAAAGCTAAAAACTGAGCCCAGTTTCAGCAGTCTTCAATCAGACAAGTTCTAACTGCACACTCCTGCCACTAGGGTGCAGGGGAACCTTCTCCAAAAAAGATGGTCTGGATTAGTGCTCAAGTTATACAAACAAAGCTAGATTCAGCAGGTCTGAGTTTACTCTATGCTACAGCAAAACAAGGCATACCAATTTCAGAAAGAAACAGTTCAAATAAGAAGACACAATAAGCCTTTAACCAGAAATTCCCAGCTCAGAAGGGCAGAATCTACCATCTCCTCCCACAAGAGTGCAGACCACACCTTCTTAATGTAAAATAACTGGCCCAAAGCCCAAGTGCTTAAACCAGAACTAATACACTTTTAGAATAACAGACACTAAGCCTTCAATCAGCAACTCCCAACTTAGAAGGATGTAAGCTACTGAATTGTTATACCTCTAATTGCAATGTTATAAAGCATGCTCTCCTGTGGCACTGACAGCTAATAAGCAATGTTTAACATTTTATCCTTTTTTGTCCCACGGGTTCAATTTCCAGGTGGAACTACTCAGTCTTGGTAGTGTGTAGGCCCCAAAAACTCAGTATGTCACAAGTCATACTATTTTTCTTCCAAGCAACCAGGATTATAATGAAGAGCATAAAGCGTATTAGGATTTAACACTGGAAATGTCTCAGTGGTTTGAACATCACACATAACTATATCTCACGTTCTCATTTTTAACACCTTATGTGTTTATCGATATACTTACTGCCAATGTGTCTGGCAATCCATTGTTGTGCTTTCAGTTGCGCAAATGCAATTACCATGGCTGTGTGTCTTTGTGCACAAGCTGTTACACGGAGATATGAATTGCACTGCAATTCAGACCAATATTTTTAGCTTGACTGCTGGTAATGGTGGGGAGGGTGATCCATTTAGAACATAAAAGTGAGGTGTTGAGGAGTCCAGGATTTTTGTGGTGCTCCTTGTGAAGTTGCACAGCTAGAGACTAATGCAGGGGGAATATACTGGGACTCAGTATAAGGCTGAGGCTTGGAATAGCTTGGCCAAGGCTCTCTCTGGTAAAAATGGCGTCCCACAGACTGAGAAGCAATGTCATCACTATTACAATAACATGAAAGGTGCAAGAGAGATTTTCTTAGCAATGTTAGGATGAATTTAAGACTGAAAACACCCCTCAATTATGTGAGCATACTGACCAATCACCTGTCTGTTACATGGCATTAATTAGCCAGCCAACTCAGTTATTCGTCATGCTTTCGAATAATTTTTTTCATTTCTCCACTATTCAGCTTCTACAGAGATAGCAGAAAAACATGAATCGCATCAGTAGAGACTAACTCACCTCAGAGAGGTACGGGGTAAGTATGCTTCAATTGTGAATGCAAGGTACAAAAGTATTCTCAGTCCATCGCTGTGTATCATCTTGAGCAGTCATACCTTAACATTAATTTCAGGCCTATATTCCTGCACCAATAGCTCTTGGTTATTGCATTAGATAATGAGCACATCAGTTTAATTGCATGTGGGTTCAATGTCCAGAAACAGATATTAGATTCATTTACATGTTAGTATTAATAAGATATTTTAACTTCAATACTGCATGACATTAACAATTCAATATATTTGCAAATGCATCTATTTTAACTTAGAAAGCAGTTATCTGATATTTCACAGTCAAATACAGGATTCTATTAGTCATATCATACTATTCTGATTGATTAATGCCTTCCCATCATATCTGCATGTGGCCAAAGTGTACTTGTGTACTTATACATTTTTCATATTGTCTTATGTTTGAAATAATTAAGTAATGTGACATGCCATTGATCTCTCTTTTTTGTCTCCTCCTACCCCTACCTTTTTTACATACACTTTTTTATTATTTTAATACAGTTCTGCTGAAAACGAAATGACCATCAGCACAAGGCGGTAGACTGACCACTGGGGTTTAGTCCCCCATACATCCATGGATGGTTGCAGCACCACCACCATCACCACAGGCAGCATATCGGGGTTGCAACCTGTCAGCATTCTCACCACAACTCCTGCCCTACCCTTAGCATCTATATTAGGTAACTTTGCCCAGGCTGCTGGTGCAGTGGTATCCTCTTGGAACAGTAGTAGTGGGGGGGTAATTTTGTCACCCATAAGAAGATGAGAGGGTTGGTGGAGGGTATTATGAAGAGGGGTCTCAGTGCCCAAATTGGCAGGGTTGAAAAGGTCTTGTGTCATCATATTGCCAAAATTATGTCACATCCACCACTGACCTGGCAACTGACACAGGAGACGATGATAGTTCTGAGGTTGAGAACTAGATTCTGACTGTATTCAAGTTGGACATGGTTGTGCCTTCAAGGTCCCCTACCTATCTCGAAACATGGTGTCTCACAAACCTTTGTGTGCATTGCCATCCTTTCTGTCTTGTATGTCCTGTATGTCTGTGCCTGCTACCTAACTTACCCTACCTGCCTGAACCTCTCATTCCTAAGCACCTTGCCAACATTCTTTTCTCTCTAAAAAAATGAGCACCTTGTCCCAGAAAAACAAAAAGGCTCATACATAGCTTTCCACTTTGCCTATGCTTCATCTTGACACACTCAGTTTGGTTCAATTGGCTATGGAACAATATTCTGCTGGTGTCACCCATCCCTGGTGCGGTGACTCTCCAAAGTTATGAAATTTTGCATACAATGCTGCATTTATGCTGTGAAGAAGTGGATAACTATGGTGCTCTCCCAAAACCCTCCTGCAAATTCCTGTATTCTTTCCCCTGTGTCCTACCCTCTGATTGTCACCTCATTGTCCTATCAACCCTTTTTCACACATTTATTCTGGTCAAAAAATAGAATCACATATATCACACATGGACAGAAATGGCATATTGAAAAACCTTCACTTTTTGCCCTCAGAATTTGCACAGAAGTTGGCAATGTGCACAAATACTGAGTGATGGTGAATGCTGTTTAACTTCCCATGGAAAAAGCTGAAGATTTCAATTTCAGCTGCAGTAGTCTAGTAACTTTATGTGGCATGTTGAGATATGTCCCCTGTCTTTTGACTGATGTTTCTGCATAGTGTCATGGGTCTGATTATATCTGTAGGTCAAATTATGCATTTTATATTCTTTTCATATGGTTAACTACAAATGTCTGTATTTATCTCCCTTTCCAACATTTCAGTAACATACCTTTTGAATAGTGCAGTAAGACAGCATTTCCAAAAACATTCCACCCTAACAGTGAGACTTAGTCACCCTTATCCTGCTTATGTCTTAACGCTGGCTGTACTCTCCTACCCCTTCTTGCTCCATTGTATTGTACAGAAAATGACAGATTAATAATGAGGAAATAGGTAAGAGTAACACCATACAAATGGTTACACTTGCAACTGTGTTATAATGTTGGGTAACCTACTGACAGATAATCCATCACTGTTCTTCTGCAGTGCACTGTAATATGAAGGAATTGTTTGTTTGTATTGCCAGTGTGCATTGTGCATGCATGACACATGATCAGTGGCAATTTACACTATAAATCTTTATTTGCATGCAATCATCCCAGAATAAACTGGCAGGAATGCTTGCATGATAATCCATTTGTGTATAATTATGATTATCATTGACATCCCACACTGTGAAACAGGTACGTGTCCCTCATACTATCACAATATACATGAATGACAGTTTATAAATCTTAGCATTGAAGTATGTCACTACATTGCACAAGCACATTGTTGTTACATTGGCCTACTCATACACATGCAGTTGCTCCAAAACCTGTGATGCACATTAACAGAAGTTTTAAGCAGAGGAGTCTTACTAAACACAAATGTTCATTTTCACATCATTAAAGTCAGACTTCTCCTGTGGTGCTTGCAGTTCATACTGTGTTCTCTAGATTGTGGTCAATTCTCATTGTGGGAACTTGTGTTGTGTTGGGGGGGTCTAGTGATAGGTATGTAAACCCTCAAAATAAAAAAGGAGATGCAGTTCCCACTGTGGATATCTTGTTTGTGTGTGGCTTCAATGTCAGGTATGTATAGCTTCCTGAGCATATGTGCTCTTTCAACTTACAGTCAGGGGAGGATTTTAACCTGCGAGTGGATGCATGTATCCCCTTATTCAACTTTTACCAAAAACATCTTCTCTGCATCACACTGATGAGGACATCATGTCAAAAGTGCACTCTGTGCCCTCACAACTCAGACTTTTCCAGTGGTGGTTATGGCTAATTTTGTGTTGTATAGATTATGTAATTAGATAGGTAGAGGGTTCAAATCCAACACTGATTAAATAATGTGACTATTTGTGCTGTTATGTACAATTCTGTCCATAAAAACAGCCCTCAAATAAACTTCCACTTAGGAATCATATTTTCACTGGCAGAGGAATACCCTATAAATATGTATTACTCACAGGCAATAACCAGTTTTGGAAACACAATGCTTACATTATGCTATCAAAAATGAACTGCATCACAGTGCTCATATGAGTTATCCTATGGTGCTGGCTGTTGATACTGTGTTCTCTAGACTGCATAAATACAAAAGGAGGAGGTTTGAATCCTGCAATGATTGACTACTGTGCATATGTGTCTGTTGTGCTGTGTAGAGAAGGCTTCTAATGCATGTAGATGTATAGTGTTACTGTTTACTTTCCCCACCTTCATACATTTTTAGAAGAACATCAACATATGAAAAAATGGTGATGTCATCCATTCAAATGTGCACTGTCACAACTGTAAAACAAAATCTTATGTGGCGCATATGATTCAGCCAGTGTTGTGTAACTTATGATCTTAGGTATTCTGCTCAAATCCAGCCATTGTTCCTTAGATTCACTTTTTTCAGTATGTCTGTGAATGTGCAGATAGGTAATAATGTTGCCAGTCAGCTATCCACTGTGTATATGAATGACTGGGGATTCCAATAACAAAAATATAAGTTTATGTTTCACACAGAAATGCTTTATTAGAAATTGATGATGCCATGGGATGAGATTTGGCTTTCCCATGGAAGATATGAAGGCTTTTCCTGTGGCAAGAGGACATGAGACAATGTCTCTGTATGCTGTTCCCTTAGTAAAGCATGTGTTTAAATCCATGATTATCCACACATCATGCATGATTTACATTAATTCTCATGTCAAAGTCATGACTACATTATGCATCAGGTGTTTGGGTACAACTAGCAGCAGGCAGTGTTATTTCAGAAAAGCACATACAGCAACAGTCTTTTAAGAAACTGCAGGCACACACATCCCTTCAAGTGATAACATGATGTCACAACTTCAGAGACCAAAATATCTCAAAACTGGAGCACCATTTGCACCATTTGGAAGAACGAATGCACCATTCATTCTTCCAAATATCATGTAGCTTCTGTTGTCACAGGTGTTCAAAACACACATTGACCATCTGTAAGCATAGTGTGTTCAAATGTTGTTATGAATGAATGACATCCAGAGGTGTTATAATGTATACAATTACAGTGGGAGAAATATAACCCAGCCTTTTTATCTCATACAAATTGCAACACAATCATATTCATATGATGTAATGCATAATGCAGGTAGAGTCTCACAGCTTTGTTACGACTTCATCAGTGGTGCATGTGATTCATACACATCATTAGTTGGTGGAACTGCAGAGACTGCTGTTCATTTCCAGCAAAGGGCAACATTCTATAAATATACTGAAATTACACAAGCAGTACTGCATGAAGTTATTATAGGTTCATAGGTTCATAGGTAGGTACTTGGCTATCTGCCCAAAGGCATTTATAAGCCTAGCCAGAATGTGTTGGCTTTCGCCACCCCCTTAGATTAGTTCCGTGTGCCTCTGTCCAGCAGAGCCACTGAAGTGATCCCCGAGGTAAAATTTCAGTTTCCCATCCACTCGTCAAGATTTCTTTTGAAGATTGTTAGCAAGGAGCTCTGCCTAATGTAGATTGGGATCTTGTTCCAAAGCATGGGAAGTCTCTGGGACAGGAATCTATTCCTCCAGCATGTCCTATTTATTGTTGTGGTGAGGTTTAGATCCCTAGAGTGTGTGGCTCGCAGGATAAGGTTTTCTTTAGGTGGAGCATGTCCATCAATTCTGGGTTGGACATGGCCTTGTATGTCAGGCAGAGATTACCTCTGAGTAGGCAGTATGCAACCAAGTACAGCTGTAATTTCTTCAATCAAGCTGCATAGGGCATCTGTTTGAGGCCAGTGATCCTCTTGGTGAGATACTTCTGTGGTCTTTCCAGCTGTTGCAGGTGTCTTGTAAGGTACATCCCAAATGGGGCATTGTACTCTATGATGGGTCTGATAAGTGATGAGTAGAGGGGCACAATGACCTCTTTTGATCTGGATGTGAACCATTTTGTGATTAGGTGGGCCACATAGAAGGATTTTCTTACCACTTTCGCAATGTGATTATCAAAGGTGGGATTACTATCTACTTGGTTCCCCAGATCCCTTATTATGTCTTCCATACTTAGGGGACTACCACCTATGTGGTAGTTTGTGGGTACTTTGTTTTTTCCAAAGTGGATGACTATGCACTTTTTGGCATTTAGCTTGAGGCCATGATTTCGACACCAGGTATCTGTCTCAGTGAGACCCTTTTGGAGGATGTCTGTGTCAGCTGGAGAGTCAATTATAGCCCCTAGTTTGCAGTCATCTGCGAACTTGGTCAGCCATAGTCCTCCTGTGCTTGCCTGTACCTCTGAGAAGTATATGCCAAACAGGAGGGATCCTAGGACTGAGCCCTGGGGAACTCCACTTGTAACCAATTTAGAGTCAGACCTAGCTCCCGCAACTCTCACCATGTGGGTTCTGTCCATGAGCCAGTTGGCAACCCATCTTGTGACGTAGGGGTTTATGTTCAGGCTGGTGAGCTTGTCTATAATACCAGAATGGGGAATGGTGTTGAAGGCCTTTGTGAGGTCTAGATAGGCTGTGTGTACCACCTTTCCCTCATCTATAGCCTTGGTAACGTCTCAAAGAAGTCCACCAGGTTTAGGAGGCATGATCTGCTCTTAACAAAGCCAAACTAGGTAGGGTCCAGTGTTTGGAGGTACCCAATGTCTCTGTTAATGAGTTCCATGATGATGTGCTCCATAGCCTTGCAGACCAAGCTAGTCAGGCATATAGGGTGATAGTTCCCGGGATCTGTTGTGGCTCCACCTTTGTGGAGTGAAATAACCGTTGCTGTGCACCACTCTATGGGTACGTAGCCTGTGGAGAGGCTGAGCCTGAACAGTGTGTTTAGGTGCGGGGTTAGTTCATCTTTGAGCTCATGTAGGATGCAGCCTGGGACACCGTGCAGTCCCACTGATGCTGTGTTTTTGGCTTTGGAGAGGGCTGTTTTAACCTGAGTGTCTGTGATTTACGGGACTCTACATTCTTCTTGTATGGTTATGGGCCCTTTTGGGGGTGAGGGGGGGTGAAGTTGCACTGAACCTGTCTGCCAGGATATTGACAATATCAGTCGGTTCAGTGTATTTTGTGCCATTCTGCACTAACTCCAAGCAGATCTGAGCATTGCCACTTAGATTCTTGACATAGCTAAAGAATGCCTTGTGGTTATCTTTGGAGTCCTTGGCAATTTTTCTTTTAAAGCTCGTCTTGGATGATTTTATGAGGGATCGTAGTTTCTTGCTGATACTGATCAGGGATGTCTTCCCTTCTTGGGATTTTACTCTTTTCTGTACTAGTTTCCTCCTTCTATTGTATCGCTTGTTTATGGCAGGAGTCCACCAGATTGGTTTCCTTTTCTTGGAGGAGTGAGTCTTGGCTTTGCTTGGGATGGCATGATTCATGCATTCTTGTAGGTGCCCGTACAATGCATTAGTAAAGGATTTTGCAGCTTGTACAGCGTTATCCTTCAGCATGAGGGCTTTGAAACTTTCCACCTATTATTCTCAATTTGTACTTTTGAGGCAGAAATATAAAGCCACATCTTGTGATATCCTGCTAGTGAAACGTTTGTTCTATGAATGTCATGGTGTGAGTGCTCCTGCATCACATGCTTTCAGTAATGACTTGTGTAGCATATCTGCAGAGGTACAATGTGTTTCTATTCTGGGACAATGTTGTACAAGACAACAGGAACAGCTTCATTGGCATTGCACTGCTGACACTTGTGTGAACATCAACATAGTTACCTCCTGGTCATCATTCTGACAAAAGCATATAATGCAACTTATCCTCAAAGGTCCTTTATTACTTCTCACATTAATTTAATTTATTTGTGACAAAATCCATTGCTATGTCATATGGCAGATGCAGTCAATACACAGCTCTGTAGAGTGTGTACTATGATAGCCAGGGGGTTGAATCTGGTAACATCTGTCATTCACATACCTGTGTCACATACGAATCACTTAGGCAAAGGAAGTTTTTCTGGCACAGTCTGAGGGCCACATTTTTTAGGCATCATCCTCAGTGGTAGAGGATCTATACCCATTATAAGTGGAAAGTGCTGTAAGCCTTTCAAATGTGTTGGCCGTGACACACATTCCTTTTCCTGTGACATCACAGGTTGATATCATCTTTCTGATACCTGTGTTTGAGTCTGGCAAGATGCAAATGTTGGGTAGGTCATTGTTCACAGGTATTACTTAATTTCCAAATAAGAATATATTGTATTGTCACATCTTCCTTCCTGTGTATTACTGCAATTGTTTTCTTTTTACTGTACAGCTTTATAGGAGATGAGTACTTACATAAACATCTCCTCGTGTGTCATGATGACATATCATCATAAAGTGTGATTGGGCCTGTGTTTGGACACTTTCTTGTGTGATTTATGTTGATTACATTGATGCTATGGCAGTGTTTGCTGTAATGTCTTGTGAGTATGCCCAATATAATCATGTGGTAGATGTACTCCTTTTACAAATGGAGACCTTGAACTACAGCAATGTTATTGGATCTTTGTTGTCATTTGACACTTGTATATTTGGAGTCCTGTTATTTTACTGTGTATGATGTACATGAATATAAAACACATGCTTGTCTAATAAATGTGTCAAGGTAATAACCTTCCCTTGATCTATGGTTGTCCAGTGACAACAAATGGTAACACATGTCCCTTTCATCTGTGCATGACACAGCTGCTGTACATCTCATATCTTGTTTTGCAGGATGATGTGGAAAATACAGCAGTATAGTCAGTTATCACACATACATTCCATGTACATACATGTCCTATTCAGTGATTGCAGTGTAGACAAATAGCCCCTTATGTGTCCACTGTCTTTGCTGTTATTTCAACTCACCATGTTATGAACATTAATATCACATTTAGTCCCCTTTCTTACAATGCTGCATTGTGTCTCTCTTGCATACGTTGTTACCATATCCATTTTTAGTTATGTACATTGGCAAACAATCGGAAACAGTTTATTTATTATTATTTATTATTAACATTGACAAGGACATCTTTCTGTTGCATATGTTTCATTGTGAAATCATCACATTTGAATGTATTAACTGAGTACATTTTTTGTTTGCCCTCCCCTCATACATATCTCTGCACTATTAACTTTATATTCTGTGTACATTCTCTCAATGGTATGCCCCCTGCATCTAAATTCTTATAATCAACCTGCCCTTACATATATACTGCCGTGCATGCTTACATTGTGTGGTTGTGATTTCCAACACCAGTTCATGGATGCAAACACTGTTGTTCACCAAGAAATGGTGCTTGGAAATGTGTAAGTGAGATGAGCAGCATGCACATTCAGTAAGTGCTGCTGCTGTTGATTGCGCTAACACGCTGCAATTGTGTGTAATTATGTAGGCTTCGCATGAAGCCTATGCAATTGTTAATGAATCCCAGTGCCTGTTTTCTGAGAGGTCCAGCCTCTTGGTAAACATCATTTAATGCAGTATTGCTAGATGATAGCTGACTCGCATATTATTGCTCACTAATTGCATTGGTTGTAGTGCTTTCCTAAGAAACTTTGTTTAAATTTGGTCTTGGTAGATTATTGTCTTTTTTCTTCCTTTGCCGTGCATCTGATTCTTTTATTAGTTATATCCTTTTCAAGAATAATTAAAGCAGATATTTTAGTTTTAGAAGTAGTAGTTTTCATTGAATCTCCTTGACGATGCATCTTATTAAGATGACTGACAAAGGTAGTAGAATAGTGTGAGCTTTAGCAGTGAAGATGATTTTTTTTTTTTTTTTTTTAGTTGCTTTATTCTGTTTTCAAGATTGTACACATCATTGCTAGCTCTGGGCCACCCACCATGCAGTTCTAGCTCAGCCAATTCACCTTAATGTACGTTGAGTATAACTAATTTAATTTTTGAAGGATTTGACCCAAAGAAAAGAATGTTTTTTACTTGTTTGTTAGAGGAGAGCTCACTATACAGAAAATTAGCTGGTTTTATAAATACAGAATTGGAGAAATAAGTGGAACAGTTTCTATGAGTTGGCCATTAGAGAAGTAGTTG
Organism: Protopterus annectens; assembly: GCF_019279795.1. NCBI lineage: Eukaryota > Metazoa > Chordata > Ceratodontiformes > Protopteridae > Protopterus > Protopterus annectens. The sequence goes on from NC_056739.1 coordinate 1,973,494,019, forward strand.
TTCAATCCATCACAGCCATTTTCTGAACCACCAATCTGAGGAGACTGCCTTGACAGAGTCAGGGAGATCAGGTAAACAACAGGGATAGAGGAGTCTGAAGTATTTTGGGAAAAGCATACTTCTGTTATGAGGTGATGAACAGTTATTTTCAATAATATTGAATGTTTCTGAATCACCTTAGCTATCTTTGGTGTACAAAGGTAAGAACAGTCTCTGAGTTTTGCATGGTGTGCAGATTTATAGAAAATATTGTTCTGTTTTGTTTATTCTCTGGTCTCCCTTAAACTTCTTATTTGTATTTAGCCATTCTGTGTCACTTGTTTTGTTATACAGAGCAACCCAGATAATGTAGCCCTTCCAATATGCCATTCTACAACATTGCAAATCCATCACCAAACTAACAACACACCTCTGTAAAGTGTGTGTTTGTTGCTCTCCTACTTTGGACACAATAGAAGAGGCTTCATGGGTTCTGTTCAAGTAGCTTTATTATATACAAACACATCACAATAGACATTTATTGACTTTAACTTAAGTAACTTATATAAAAACTAACTACTGCAATCCTACATGCTCACTCTCTGGCTGCACTCTCAAAATGGCACTGGAAATAGCAAGTGCCTGATATTTATATGTGCACGTTCAGTCCTTGATATGCTTCTTAAAGACACAGCATATACACTCTGATCTACATCCTCCTTCTTTGAGAAATAAATTATGCCTAAGAAACACTGTACAGCTTGAATATTGTCTGGTGTTGACATCTCAAGAATAGCTGCTTGCTTGGTCAGGTCTGGTCTCAAGCCAGTACTGGTAAATAAATGACCTACATATGTAACTTCTGGTAGTCTGAATTTGCACTTCAGAGGATTTAGCTTCAAGTTTACTTCACATGCTCTGTCTAGCAGTCTTTTTAGGTTTCTGTCATGCTCTGATTCACCATTGCCTCCAATCAATAAATCATCTACTTATACGGCACAAGGATAACCCAAAAAAATTTGCTCCACTGCATGCTGGCAGACTTCACTTGCAAAATTTATTCCAAATGGCATCCTTAGGAATCTGTATCTGACAAATAGGGTACCAAACGGAGTCAGTAGTGAGGATTTTCAATCAAGTTATCACTTGCCAAAATGAACTTTTTGCATCCAAGACAGAAAAAACACTGGCATTCGGTATTAGGGCTGCAATCTCTTTGACTGTGCGCATTGGATGATTCAGTCTTTTCAACGCTTTGTTCAAATCTCTTGGGCTAATACATATTCTGATTTCATCTGAGCCTTTCTTGTGAGCTGCTACCATAGACAACACCCATTCAGTTGGTTCTGTAAATGGACAAATTACATCTTACTGTACCATTTTATCCAACTGAGCCTTAACTTTATCCTGTATAGCTATTGGAATTCTTCTTGCTGGTCTGACTACTGGAGTGATCTCTGGGTCTAACTTCATGAAATACACAACTGGAAGTTTGCCCAACTTGTCATCGAAAACATCAGCATACACTGAGAAAATGGCTAGAGAAAAATTGGAACTAGGATATGCACTTATGTGATGAACTTCTTTGGTAAAAGAAAGCAAATTCATTCTTGAACTGTCTTTGAGACCCAAAAAAGACTTTACTGGTCTTCAGACTACATAGAATAACAAGTTGTAACAGTTCTTGGCCAAATAAAATGAAAATCTGACCTCAAAGCAGTGACAAGTGGAGTACCACAGGGTTCCGTCCTGGGACCTCTCCTGTTTGGTATCTACTTCTCTGAAGTACAGGCTAACACAGAAGGCCTCTGGCTAATGACGTTCACAGATGACTGCAAACTAGGAGCCATAGTCAAGTCCCTGAATGATGTGGACATCCTATAGAAGGGCCTCACTGAGACAGATGCCTGGTGTCAGAGCCATGGCCTCAAGCTCAATGCCAAAAAGTGCAGTGTCATCCCCTTTGGTAAAAACTCTGTACCTATGAACTACCACATAGGCAGCAATCTACTTAACACCGAATGCATGATAAGAAACCTTGGGACCCAGGTGGACAGTAGTCTCTCCTTTGATAGTCAACATCACCACAGTAGTCAGGAAGTCCTTCTACGTGGCACACCTCATCATAAAAGGGCTCTCATCTAGGAAAAAAGAGGTCATTGTGCCCCTCTACTCGACACTCATTAGACCCATTATAGAGCACAGCGCCCCTTTTGGAATGTACCTCAAAAGACATCTGAAGCATCTGGAAAGGCCACAGAAGTACCTCACAAAGAGGATTACTGGCCTCAAACAAATGCCCTACACTGACCTCCTCAAAAAACTCCAGCTTTACTCCATAGCATATCGCCTACTCTGAGGTGATCTCTGCCTAACATATAAAGCTATGTCAAACCCAGAGCTGTTGGACATGCTACACCTAAACAAATCCCAATCCCTCTGAGCTACATGCTCTAGGGACCTAAACCTTGTCACGACAATAAAGAGGACATGCTGAAGGGATAGATTCATGTCCCAGAGACTTCCCATACTCTGGAACTGGCTACCCATCTATGTCAAGCAAAGTTCTTCATTATATGATGTTTGCAGACTGCAAACTGGGTGAGGACCTTGCCTGACCAGCTTGACACACAGCTGATCCAAACAAAGAAACAGCATAGAAACAGACAACTACAGGCAGTGCCAGCCATCAAGCTAAATGCCAAAAGTCAATAAGTCATCCCTTTGGCAAAAACAAAGTGCCAACAAATTGGTACACACAGGTGGTGGTCCATTGATCCTACTGAAAATTAGGGGGAGGTGGGGGGGGATCCAAGTTGATAGCAATCTCATTTGACAACCACGTACAAAAGAATTATAATACAAAATATATAGCCCACCCAATCACACAGAAAGATTCACATCTCTAATGGGGAGGGATATTGTGTCTCTTTATTCATCCGTCATCAGGCCCATAATTGAGTACAATGCCCCTTATGGATGTACCTTACCAGACACCTGCACAAACTGAAAGACCCCAAAACCACCTCACCAAGAGGTCTCAAGCAGATGCCATATGCTCATGACTCTGCCAAATCCAAGAACTCTCACAATACCCAGCTCTGTTCAGAGGCGATCTGTGCCTGGCTGTATGCACAGCGTCCAACCGCAAGCCAACCCGAATGCTGCACCTCAGAAAACTCAGAAAATCCCAATCCTGATCCCTCTCGAGCCACGCGACTGACACAAGCACTGAAATAAAGAATAAATAGGACATGGACAGATTCATAACCAGAGGCTCCCTTCACTCTGGAATAAAATCCCAGTCAGTCATCAGTCCAGAGTCAACTCTGACTCTCTGGAATCTTGATCTCTTGATGATGATGAGTGGATGGGAAGTTTACCCGGGTACCCGGTCTGTGTCACTGTTCACTGACAGAGGCACACAGTATACTCTCAAAAAAAGGGCATAGCAAAATTAATAATTTAAAAGTGGTGGTGAAAAACAAACACATTCTGGGCTTATATATAAATGCACTAGGGCAGATAGCCTAGTATGAACCTATGAACCTATGAACCTATTAGCACTCTTCAAGAAAAATCTTGATGAGTGGATGAGAAATAGGAAATACTCTGCAGGGATCAAGTCTGTGTCTCTGCTCGATAGTGGCACAGGAAAATAACTTTCTTGTGTGGCGTAAGCCAGGGAACCTTGTTGGCTAGGCTTACATAGGCCCTTAGGCCTACAGCCTAGTACCTACCTATGAACCTATGAAAATATCACTGAGCCTTCAGTTTGAATTTCTTCACCTCCATAAGCAGCAAGTTTCGCACTACTGGCCACACTGAATTGTTCCTTAGTTCTCACTTTAGCAAATGTGTTTGCTGATATAACATTACACTTTAAACCAGTGTCTACTTTAAGCTCTGTGGATTTACCATTGATCTGGGAGTTTATATTATTACCTCAAAACTTCAGTTCTCTAAACACCTAAACGTCATGTAAACAGCAAAATATGAAAAGCATGATCGGCCACTTCTACAAATTATTTCACAGGGAAAAAATTTGCTTGGCCATTATTGGGAATTTGCCCTTTTCTCCAATGTAGAGTGATCTCAGAGTTGGTATATTTAGCTAGGGGAGGCGAAGTCCCCCACTTGATTAGGGATCGAAAGTTTGTTTTGGTGTTGGCCGGCCAAACAAATTTTCTCCCTGTGTAAAAATTTGTGTAAGTGGCCATTCATGCTTTTCGTATTTTGCTGTTTACATGTCAACATTTAGGTGTTCGGAGAACTGAAGTTTTGAGGTAATAATATAGAACCTTGGTCAAGACTGTACAAAATACTTCACTCTTTGCCAATATATTCACTGCATCAACTGTCTCACCAATTACTGATACACCATCTACATAGAAAGTTGACTGCTGCAGCTCGACTTGATCAACTTGCTTTTTTGTGTGACCTTTCTTTACAGCTGAGTGAGGTTTACTTGATTTGCAAAACTTTTGATAATGGTTCCATTTTTTACACGTGTGACATTGCTGACCAAATGCTAAGCATTTTTCTCTTTTAGATTCGTGATTTGCTTCACAATTGCAATACGTAACAATAAAGCTGGATTCACGCTTGTACTGCACTGAGCATGTTCCTTTAACTGAACTAGTCTTAGAACTTGCTGGAAAGTTATGTGGTTTCCCTGGTGAGCCAACAGGGGCTGTGGCTACCATGTGCTTAGGCCTACTTCTGTTTGCCATGTGTTACACCCTATCTATATTTGCTCTGGAGCCTGCTGAAACCATGCTCTTGTCACTTGCAGCCATACTTGTGTGGCTTTCTGTCACTGTATGGATTTGACAAATCTTAATGGCTTTACTCAATGTTAAATCACTTTCACGAAGAGAAATCCTTCTCACAGCAGCACTATTAATACCACACATGAGCCTGTCCTTTATTAACTCATCTTTTAAGTCACCAAACTGACACATTTTGGCTTTGTTTCTCAGGTCAGTTATATAAGCTGCAAAAGTTTCCCCTGGTTTTTGATCTCTCGTGTAAAACAAATGCCTCGCTAATGTAATATTTGTCTGGGGGGTTACACATTTCTCTGAACTTAAACTTCAGTACACTCGGGGTCTTCCCTTGATTCAGCCTGTACAACAATATGACAATTTTCACTTTCTCACTCATATCTTGCTGGTGCATACACAAATGAATGCTTTCTTTCTATGACCTCTGTTCCAGCTAAGTTTAGCAAAATTAATGCCCTGGTGCATGCATCTTTATCTGAATAAGCTGCTTGTATAAAAATATCGTAGTCTTGCTCAAATATTCTCCAAGTTCTGCAATATTCTGATCAAATACAAGTGGTAAGGGCTTTCAAAATCTATCTGCCATATTAACCAATACCAGTGAAGAGTTTTGAAAATAAGCACGAACACATACACATACATGTATGCCAGAAATTTATGCCAGTATTTGTAACTTTGCCCAATAGCACAACAAGCCTCTGTGTAACTGAACTTTATAAAATAGGTCTTTCTGGCCCTGTAATACTCTTGAAATTATTATATTGGAAGAAATCACCTCATCAGTGTAAGAAACATATCAAATAACTGCACGATGCGAATGAACTGGGCAAGAAAAGCTCAAAGTCAATAACATTTCGAAGCAATTGCACTTTGCAAATAAATTGTACACAGCACACTGAAATTTCCTGAAAATGGCGGTACCTTGCTAGGCAATTCTTTACAGTGGAAGAAACAGTCTGGAATGGCGGCACCCAGCACAAGAAACTTTTTGAAATGGCTATACTTTGGCTGTACTTCATGAAATAGTTGCACTTTGTTCACAAATAAGCTCTTTGGAATATATACACAGTAATAAGCACACACTGAAAGCACTTCTACACACTTTGAGATACTTTGAATAACTCTAGTTATGCCCTTGATACAATATGAAGTCGTAGTTATGCCAAAACACAGCACTTTTTCAAAAAAGGATGCAGTTAGTTTGCTTTATTTATGCTTTTGTGCCCTTTTTGTTATTATATTTGCTTTGTTCATTTAATCTCTTCATGTCCATTTTCTTGTGCTCATTTTACTCTAAATATGCCCATTTTGCCTTAAACATGCTTATTCTGATTTAAACATACTCATTTTGCCTTAAACATACTCATTTTGCCTTAAACATACTTGTTTTGCTTTTAAACATGCTCGTTTTACTTTTCTGATAATCGTTTTTCCAAATATCTTAATTTTAAACATTACCCTTAGTTAATAAACCTTTTGTGCCTCCCGCTTGTTTAATAATGCGGTTTCTGCCCTTGTAATGCTCTGTTTTATCTTTTTTATAAAATAAGCAGTTTGTGTGAATTCTCATTACCTTTGATTCTTTTCTGGCTCTTTTTCATGCTCATTTCTCTCAGTTTACCTTCACTGTCATCTCTGCACCTCATGTCTCTGAATATTATTCTCTACGATCCTTGTTCTGACACCATGTCACTCTCCTACTTTGGACACAGTAGAAAAGCCTTTGTGGGTTCTGTTCAAGCAGCTTTATTATATACAAACACATCACAGTAAAGGTTTACTAACTTTAACTTAAGTAACTTATATACAAACTAACTACTGCAATCATACATGCTCACTCTCTGGCTGCACTCTCAAAATGGCACTGGGAATAGCACATGCCTGGTATTTATATGTGCACATTAAGTCCTTGATATGCTTCTTAAAGACACAGTACATACACTCTGATTTACAGTGTTCATATGTATTTCAATGTATATGCATGTTTGTGTAATGTGTGTGTGTGTGTGTGTGTGTGTGTGTGTGTGTGTGTGTGTGTGTGTGTGTGTGTGTGTGTGTGTGTGTGTGTGTGTGTGTATGTGTGCGTGTGTATGTGTGTGTTGTGGGTGCCAATGTGGATATCTGCTTTTGTGTGTGTGTGTGTGTGTGTGTGTGTGTGTGTGTGTGTGTGTGTGTGTGTGTGTGTGTGTGTGTGTGTGTGTGTGTGTGTGTGTGTGTGCGTGTATGTGTCTGTGTGTGAGATGATGTGCAAAATAAAAGTCTGAAGCAAAAATAAAGAGCTACACAAGTTATGAGCCTATGTGAATATTATATAAAAACTTTGATAGTTTTTACTGTTTTCCTGGTACTTGTGGCACACAAGTTTCTTCAGACCAATTCAAAAATATTCTGGCATGTTCACTCTTCACTACAGGGAAAGTGGGTAGTAAATAGTTGTACTGGTCACTATAATGTCTAAGGTGGCAGATGACATGAAGGTGTGCTTCCTGCTAATATTACTAAGAAAGTGCTCTGTCATTTTTTGTCTACTCATCCATTCAGAAAGTTATCCATTTCAACACCTACTTTATCCAGTTCAGGGTTTAGAGAGGTGGAGTATATCCTGACAATCGATGGGTGTAATGTAAAAGTCTGTCCTGGATAGGATGCCAGTCCATTTTAAGACACATATATACTAACATGCACCCTGTACACAAACCCATGGGTGATTTTCTGAACACTGAAAACTTGCGTCCCTACATGAGTTTACAATGTCAAATAAAACTGTAACCCTCTCAAGTGAAAAATGACATAGTTACAGCAAGTGTATGCAAGCTCAATATAGAGGACAGACTAGCTAAGAAAAGAATTAGAAAGACAGTTGTGAGGAAACACAACAGCCTCAGTCTTACTCTGCTATGCAGTACATCTGTAGGCTGCTTGTGATCTGAGGTATTCATGTATGGAAAAAAAAATGATGTAATCTATTCTGGCTTGTGGCTGAAAACAACCTACTTTGTGCCTGTGTATATACACATAAACACAAACTTGTAAACACACATATATATGGAGATGCATTGGTGCAGTGGTTAGCATTGTCACCTCACAAAAAGAGGTTCTCCAGTTCAATTCTCAGCTGAGGTGTCTTCTGTACAGAGTCTGCATGTCCTCCCTGCATTCTCCTGAGTTTCTTGCAGGTGTTCCAGTTTCCTTCCACATTCAAAAGACATACATCTGGAGCATTTCTCCCTGGGCCTGCTCTGTCCCAGTTGGACTTTCCTGGTAAACAAATGTTAAATAAAAAGTATATATGTACAGAGAGGGGTATATGTGAGTGTGTGTCTGCCTTGGTATACACATCTGTATTTCTGTAAGTATCCTTAATGGTGTACCACCAAATAGAAATGAGTGCATTTTTTTTAATTTGTTATTTTAATGCTTCCTTGGATGCTTGTTTGCAGCTGTTAACAAGGATAGAGCACTGATACAGCTATACCTCTTTAAGGCTCTGCCCAGGAGCAGTGTCTAGTTAAGTCATTTTCTCAAAGTCACACAGCCAGTCAAACTTCTTCTTCTCTCATCTTTTCCTGGTTAGGGGTTGCCACAGCAGATCACCTGTCCGCTCATGACTGGCAGTGGAGTTTTAAAGTGTCGAGCTGCCAGCCCGATGCCCAACCTTCCATGGAAGGCACATGCACACACACACTTATGCCTAGAGCCAATTTAGAGTGTCCAATCCACTTACAGCATGTCTTTGGGATGTGGGAGGAAACCGGAGCACCCGGAGGAAACCCACGCAACCATAGGGAGGACATGCAGACCCCATACTGAAGGCACCCCAGCCGAGAATTGAACCGGAGAACCTCTTAGTGTAAGGCGGCAACGCTAACCGCTGCACCACCATGGCCGCCCACAGCCAGTCAAACTGAGGCTGGGAAATCAAACAGGGAGAAGCAAGAGGTTCCTCAAATGTTTTTCCTCAAAAGAATAAGAAAGCAATTCCCATTTAATTTCTTGTCCATGCACCTCAAACTTTAGCTGTCAAATAAATTGTTTTGGGGTGTGGGAGAGTGTGCTTTGTGTGGACATGCATGTGCAGTACTCAGCTAGTATGAAGAAAGCACATCCTCAAAAAAACATTTCTTTTGGAGGGTTAAGGAGGTATAATTCCTTTTCAGATTTCCATGTGGGCACCCAGCCATGAACATTCTCAATGATGTTGAATTCAACAAGTCAGTAGCACTGAAGAGCTGCTCCTGAAAGCCAAATTATTTAGATGAAAGGACTTTCTGTGAGTCACCCCCTCAATAGAATGAACAAGACTCATGAGATAATATCACACAATAACATGTGCGCAGTATCTTTTTACTTTTTTTTTGTACATTCTTTGGCTTTGATGGTTAAGGATCGGCTGCTTCTCGTTCTTGTCTTTACCCACCAGTTCTGCCTGACCAACTATAGTCTCCCCTGGGCTACACTCAGTTTATGTTGGGGGCTGATAGATTGAGAACCAGGGACAGTAACCATTTAAATGCTGGGACCTGCTAGATCAAGTCCCAAAATATGGAGACTGAATGGCCAAAAGATCAGACTTACAAATATTAAGTCTGAGATGCCATTTCTTGGAATATTCCCTTTTCTCCGAGGTATGGCCATCTTTGAGTTGGTATATATAAGTTTGGGGGTGTGAGGGGGATTACTCCCAGCAAAAATAAGTTTTAAGGTGAAGAGTGATCTTTGAGATTTGCACTTCTCCTGTGTTTTTGGTCTTTTTTTCAGCATATCAGCACTTGACATTTTGAGTGCCAACATTTCAATAGGGAGCCTCCAGGGACAATGTCACACTGCTTTCAGTGAGTGATTTCTATTTTTGCCCCAATCCTTCCCATGCCCAGTAACACCCTGAAGGCAGGACATGCAATGGACAAGAGTGCTGGACTGTCCTCACTTCTGCAAGGTGATGATGCCAGCAGGATTCCCTGCCCACCTTCAGACAGTATCCTGTGGTCTTTTCCAAAGTGAACCAGAGAAATCAGAGATCCCTATGTGCATGTACCTACTTCCTTCTCTCCGGATAGGTACAGCTGTCCTTCTCAGCCTATGTTGTCAAGTACCTGAGCCACTATTTAAACTCTGGTCATCTTGGCCATAGTCAGATCTGCCTCCATCTTTGCAGACTTGCAAATATGCAGTATCTTCATAGTCTTGATAGTGGATGCCACCATATATGTGCTGTGTGTGTGTGTTCATGTGTGTGTTCATGTGTGTGTGTGTGTGTGTGTGTGTGTGTGTGTGTGTGTGTGTGTGTGTGTGTGTGTGTGTGTGTGTGTGTAAGATGTGGGTGTATATTAGGATGTGTGTAGGATCATATCTGAATATGTAAGTCCATATACGTTTCTCTCTATATCTGAGCATCTGTGTGTATGTGTTTATCACATTAAAGTGTGTGCATGCTATATGAAGCAATCACTAATATGGACCTGCACCCACACACACACACACACACACACACACACACACACACACACACACACACACACACACACACACACACACACACACACACACACGCATACACACACACACTCTCCAAGAAGACCCATATTAATATTTTCCCTAGATATTTATCATCAGAGAAATGTCAATATTTGTGAAGTGATAGTCTTTGTTCATTATATTAGGTGCCAACATTCTGGGCTATGGTATACTTGATTTTAAAAATTTATGATATAGGTGCATAGATAGATAGACAGACCGCCAGCCAGATAGACAGACAGGCAGATAGATAAGTATAGATATAGACAGCTATAGAGCGATATAAATATAATAGATATACATATGCACACATCCATGCACATGTGACAGACAAACACACACACACACACACACACACACACACACACACACACACACACACACACACACACACACACACACACACACACACACACACACACACACACACACACACACACACACACATTAGATGGTTTCTAGTTTGAGAAGAGAGAATGACATGCATTTATGACTCAGAGTTTCTTCTGTGTCAGTCTCATATTTCTCGCAAAGAAAACTTACACACTGCATCCTGTGAGAATGACAGTCATATGCTACTGTAGAAAAGTGTGCCTGTGAGAACATTACTTGTATGCCTTTACCCCAGTCAGAGAACAATCACCTGTGGCATGTTCTGATGTGAAAACTACACATCACGTTTTTTTCTCCCAAGGACAGCTATTCTTTTTTTCTTCTATTTAAATAATTTGAGGGAAGTTGAAAAATCTGAAAAACGATGCCTCTTTTTTATAGTATCAGTTCTTTGGTAAATTCATTTTTTAAACAGTATGACTAAGCAATTGTATTTATGTTGGCAAAGCCAGTTTACTAAGGCAAAGACTGCAGATTTGATGTCATAGGTCGGTGTGGCACAGACAGATGAATATATTGTGAGATAGTGCCCTTTTCTGTGTAAAAATATTATTGATTTTTGTACACAGGTTTTACCAAGCTGTCCGTGGGAGAAGTTTCCATCAGTAAAGATAAAATGTGATAAAGGAATTCATTCTGACAGTGATTATAATTTCACACTTCGCTGATACAACCAGTCTCTCTTCATCAACCAGACAATGGAAATGGGAAACAGAAAAGCTTATATCAAAATCAGAAGGACACAAAAAGCCCTGGGCAATTTCAGGCAGCAAAAAAACCTATCTCCTGTGCATTGATGACCTTGACTTATGCAAACTACTGAAAGACATCTCACTGCAGTGATGATGAAACTGTATGACAACATGTGAGGATGGGGCAGGTCACAGAGATACAACACCTTGTTAAAACAAATGTTCTTCGTTATTCATTTATTACTGAAATGAGTCTAAAGAGCCTTTGTACAGGAATCACCTGGGTACACTGAGTCGGCTTCTTGCTCACACTCACATAGTTTGTAAATGGTGATGGAAGACTTCAGACTTGGTCCTCTTGAATTAAGTTTGCATCCTTAACTCTTTCTGCTATACTGCCAGATTTAGCCTGTCAGCTCTACCTGGTCCTGCCTAATAAATGTTTGTAACTAAATTATTTCACCCCCATGGTCTAATGCTCCCCTGACAAGAACAGGTCACCATGCCTATGTTACTCCTTGGTAATCCTCCTATATGCTTCACCACATGGCAGTGATTGTGGCATTATTGCCATTCACATATTTCTCTTATTAAGACAAATTATTGCTGACCACTCTCAGATAACTTCATTCAGCCACTGGTTTAATATGTGCTGCATGAATAAGATGTCAACTAGTACATATTTGTAAATATTTTTCTGATTTTAATTTTGCCTCCTGCTTCATTTTATGGTTAATACACACAAATATCTTCAGCGCCCGAGATCTTTGACCTACGTGTGCCCCTTGTGTAGTATACATATATTATGCTGGTACAGCTGCATTTCAGTTTACAGATTTTTGTCTAGCTTATTGTGTCACTGGATTGCAACAAACTATACTATTAAAAGTTTAAAAGGGCACACGATGTACAAAAAGTGAAAAAAAAAGTAGCTGACCTATAAGTTTGACTTGTCTATGAATGTAATATAATAGTGTGTTTTCTGTGCAGTATCTTTTGTCTTTTCTTTCTTTCTTTTTTTTTTTGATGAGTGAAAAGCAGCATCCATTTAAATAACTCATTAAATCAGTAAGTAAACCAAATGTGTACCAGTCAGTTTTGCAGTGACACCAAATGTAGCATAACTTGGTTTTGCGTGAAATTATTTTCAGAAAATTTGCAAATTGACATTGTATTTAATTGTTTAATCTGCTGTATTGTTACCCTCGTTCTCTTTACAATCAAATGGAATGGAAGAGAGTAGTAGGTTTAGAATTGCTTTCATCATCAAGAGACAATGCTTTTCTGTTGCACATTTATGGTACAGAAATTAATTAATTTCAGTCAGGAACATAAGCATAATGCATTAGCTCTTTGCCTTGATTCAGCAATGGTTGCAGAAAAAAACAGGTGAACTCTTCTTTGAAATGAGGGATTGAGGCCACAAGCAGACTCAGTACCCAAAAGAAATTTCAGGACCTGCTCCAATTTTCTTTTGAGGAACTGTCCTTGAATTTAAAAGCAGTTCTATGGAGCAGAACTGCTGTCTATTGTAGTGCAAGGTTTTCATTTTCATCCAAATATGATTTATGAGATGTGAACTTATTTAGCATAAAAAAAAACTTGGAACAGGTACAGAACACACCTCACACCCTTCTGCTGAGCCCAGCTTGGAGGTACTTCTTCAAGGGGCTTCATTAATCATCACCAACAAAACAGGTTTAGTCTGAGACGTGTCAATTTGACATGCAAATTTATTACCCATCTACAGCATGCAGATGTCATGGAAATTTGTTTCTCTAATGCTTGTTTAGGGATCCTTATTGTAACCACAAAAAACAAGCAACATTTCAGATAAAGGTCTTTAGGTACTATTTAATCTATACAGGGCACTGTCATAGGTATCAGCATTGCTAGGGAGAAGCTGGGGAGGCAATGGCCTGCTTTTTTAAAGTTTTAGAAAGCAAATTAGATTCACTTTGCAGCATAGTTATTCTGTCTCTGTGTGACCTTCAACACATTTTTTTACATTTTTTATGTTAAGTATATTGACTGCACAAATCATAATGACTGGGTGCTCCAAATAGGAGTGATGTTTCATCACAGCTGAGCATGTTTGGTGAATAAAACACAGAAATTAAGTTAAGCATATTTAATGTCAATTACTTGTTCTTTTTTTTTTTGAAGCCTGTTCCAGTGAAAATGTTATGAGCATTTTGGTCTGGTTCAAGCCCTAATTTAAAGCATCATTAACAATACATTCTGCAAATTATTAATGGAAAACATTAAATAATGACAGTGAAAAACAACACACAATTGCATACTTTTATGTTATATTCACACATTCCTGACACTCCACAAAACTGTAAAATGTGGTAGGTAGCCTGGTATTTTGTCATAAAATGGAAAAAAAATATATAAAATTGCAGTTTTAACTACATCAATTCGGTTTTCAAGGCACACAGCAGTATAAGAGATGGATTGTCATGTCTTCTTGCAAAATACCTGATTCATCAATTTTCTTTTCTCACATAGTTTATTGAGGTGCTAATAGCAGATCAGACTTGTCTCTGGAAAGATATGGGGAAAAAAGTGGCCTTAAGAGTTAATAATAAATTAAAATTTGTTAGGTGGAATGTACTACAAGTATTTGTGTGCTACTAGCTTGCAACCACTTGCTCACTGTCACTTGCTGAAAAGACAAGTGCTTTAACTCCCACAAGCCTGATCTTGCTCAGCTACTTAGCCATCCCATCAATTGACCGTATGAAATGTAAAGCCCTATCAGGGCCCTAATTTTAACCTTAAAACTCACACCCAGTTCCTAACCTTAGTCTTTGCTCCCTGACCATAAAATTCCACCCCAAACCTAAAATCCCGAATCACTGTCTAAACCTAAAACTCCACTTCCCCACTCTAACTCTAAAGTCCCAAGTGGTTCCTTAAGCCTAAAACTCATATCTCTCTCCCTAGTTCTAAAGTACACAGTTACTCCCTAAATCTAAACCTCCACCCCCTCAAACCTAAGTTTCCAGATTACTCCCTAAACTCCTATTCCACTCCCTAAACCTAAAACTTCCTTGTCACTCCCTAAACCCAAACTCCCCTTCTTCTCTCTAATCCTAAAACCCCTCTCCCATTCCCTAATCCTAAAACTCCCTTTCCTCTCCCTAAACCTAAGTTCCTTTCCAAATCTCTGCCCTAATCTACACTTTCACCCCTCCCATGCCCTCCCTGTGGCTGCAGTACTTACCTCGCTCTAACTCCAAAAACATGTGAGTGAGGTGTATTACCGGCTTGCCCTAACACATATTCAAGTTCGAGTGTGAGCAGCAGCCTGTATGAGCTACAAGTCACATGTCTCTGACCTCAAGACAGTGGTGTTTGAATGGTTGGGATCAAAGCACTTTTAGTAGAGCATTGTTTGTCATCCTTAAAATAAGTGCAAATGTGGCACTCCCCCTGATTACTTATTTCTCCTGTTTGGAATGTACTTTTCTGTAGTGAAGGCAAATGTAGAGGACTTTTGGTGATCATATTTGCTGATGACTGCAGGATGGGTGCAATCACTGAATCTGTAAAGATGTACTGTAGATATCTTCCAGGAGGGTCTGACATGGACAAATAACTGCTGCTAGAAACATGACCTAACCCTCAATGCAAAAAATACATAATTATACTCTTTGAGAAGATGAGAACTCCTATAAATTACAACAGTGATAACACTCCTCTAATACTAGACCCAGTGGTAAGAGACTAGATCCCCATTTGTCCATGGTAGTGAGAAAATCCTTCTACATGGTCCAACTTATACGTAAGGGTATGGCATCCAGATCTAAGGAGATCATAATCCCACTACACTCAACCCTCATTAGACCAATATTTGAGTGCAATGCACCCTTCAGCATGTACCTGAACTGGCATTTGCAACAGCTGTAGCACCTATAGAGGTTCCTCACTAAAATAATACAGAGTGCAAATAATATGATCTATGTGGACCACCTCAAAGCCCTGCTTGGTCTCCTACAGACTACTGAGAGATGGTCTATGCCTAACCTCCAAGGCATTTTCATATCTAGCCCTGATGGATGTGCTACACATTTGCAAAACAAACACCACTAGAGTTACCTGATCTAAGGACTAAACCTTGCCTGTGACATAAAGAAAACATGTTGGAGGGGCAGGTATGTGTCGCAGAGATTCCAACATCCTTGGAACAGACTCCCTATTCATGTGAAACAGAGATCTTCCCTAAGCCTGTTCAAACACAGTTTGGACAAATGGATGGGAAATCACAAATTCACCCTGGTTTGTTCCCTGTGGCCCTTATGGACAGGGGCAGTTTGTAGATGCCTTAAGGCACAGGCATATGCCAAACATTCTAACCTGTGGGCATTGATAATTGGGAAAATTGGGGGATGAATGTCTAGCCTTAAAAAAGCTTGAAGTTCATTACCCTAGTAACCTCCTATGCATCAATAGGTTACAACCCTATATGAGAATATAGGATGGACAAAGTGATGTCACACCTTACAGGGTGTGGTTCACACCTAAGTATTCCTTGTCTAGACAGATACATATTCATTCTTAATTTTATAAAAGTGCAGTCCATGAAAGCCCAGGGTCATCCCCATAGGTTCATAGGCGGTTACTAGGCTAGCAGCCCTAGAGCCTTTACAAGCCTAGCCATGTTAATCCCAAGTATCCCCATTTGTTCTTTTTGGGTAGTTCACAGAACAAATTTATGAACAGAGTGGGTCTGTGATTAACACCGGCGACCCCTGTTCATGATAGACATGGGTGACACCCCAGGGGTGAATTTGGACCAATTTGGTCCAAAAAGGAGTCGAAAATACTCCTCTACCTAATGCAGCAGTTGTATCTGCAGAAGCTGGAATAGACCACTCCTGGAGGAGAATGAAAGAAAACTTAACATCTAGCTTGACCTGGTTAAATACCTGTCCTTCTTGACAAGGATTCACTCTGATGGGAGCAATGCCACCATAGGTACATTAACTTACAGAGGTAGATGAGTGATCAGCTTGCCAATTGTGTTTCAAAGGCATAGGATCGAAAACCAGAGTTCTACAGTATGTATTGTATTTCATATACATTAATATTTAGCTTACCATTACTCTATTTATGTATATATATATAGAGAGAGAGAGAGAGAGAGAGAGAAAGAGAGATCAAGAGCAACACCTACTTATATACACACTTTTATGTATGTGTATAAATAACTTTATATATATATATATATATTTTATTTATTTTTTATTTTTATTTTACATTTGTTAACCGGGAGGATCCGACTGGATATATGTCCATTTTCAGCGGAGGCCCGGGGAGAAAAGCTCCAGACAAAACAATACATCAAGTCACAGAAAAAACAAATATTGGTTAAGTAATACAGGTAAGGTTTAGTTTTCAATAATCAAATCAAAGTAAGGTTAGTAATTATAATATATACATTCTATGATTCAGTAGATATCCTTGAAGCCCCAAGACTGGGAAACAATGTAAGTAGAGAGAGATAGCTAGCCCGGATTAAGACAGTAGCAGGTACGTGTTGATCGTAGATGTAGTTTTAGTTTGGTCTTAAATAGACTTAAGGAGGAGAGTATATATATATATATATATATATATATATATATATATATATATTCATACGTATAAATGTGAATGCATATGTAGATGTGTCCATGTGTACTGCAGAACTGAGTTTTCATTCATTAGGTAAGGCAGTATAAATAAAAAATGGGTTAGGGCTGTTGATGAAGACCTTTTCCGATTGAAAGTGCTCAGTCAGTGATTGTTTTTGTTACAATAAATTTTGAATTTTGGACTCAGCATTGCTTCTCAGTGGATTTAAGATGTTATTTTCTCTATGTTATTTTATGAGTACTAAATGTCACAAAATAATCAAACAATATGAAAAAGAAAAATCAGAATCATCCAGGTGTAAACCAAACCGATATCATGTAAAAAAAACACTATGTCACTGGCTGCAATACTGAGCACTTTCATCCTCAAGCAGTGGACTACATCAGAATAAAAATCCATAGCAACCAGCAATCCTTAAATACAATTTTATAATGAACGTGAGATGTGTCTAGCAGTTTCATACTCTATCAGCTTTCATTTTTAAAATGGGCATAATGCATATCATTTAAACCAGATAAAACCCTGTCATTCAACCTGATTTGCCATGAAAATTCTTTATGTAGCAACAAATTTTGCTATTCTTCTGCAATGGCACTTTTCAAAACCCTTTCTAAAAAAATCAATTATTTTATGAAAATGCTCAGTAATAAATGTGTTACAGCCTGTGATTTGCCTTGGTGTTTATCTAGTAATCAAACAATATAACCTAGCACTGAATAAAGTCAAGTACAGAGTTGAAGAAGCAGGAGGTTAACATCTGAAGCATGTTAATACAGGTCACCACACAGACTGCAGTAAAGACTGAAGATACCAACAAAGAGCTGGCAAACATGTGAAGAGTAGGTTGTACATTAATCCATAGTTGTATACCAAACTGGGATGTGGGTAACATGCTGAGGGATTGGAATTAATCTCCTTGCAGTGATTTGTACAGTTGGGAAGCATTGTCATGAATGTCATTAAGGACCTACTTAGTGGCAAAATGATAAGGAATGCTGCAGATTTACTGCAGAATATGTTTCTAGCAAATGGGCAATATAGATAAATTACTGAAGCCAATGTTTAGTGAAGAATTAGGGAATTTTAAGGATGCTAGAGTTTATAGTTTGAGAACATTTATGAAGGGACAGGCAAAGGGTGCAGATTTTTTAAGGGCAATAACTAAAAGAAAACTCCACCTTTTTAACTCAACTATTAGGTTACTTTTCTCTCTACACTATGATTCCAGTACTGTATACTTAACCTGAAACCTGCTTGTACTTTATAAAACTTTAATTTCTTCACTTTGGTATCAAAAGAATGGAAAGACCACTCACTTTTTTTAAGCTTAACCTCTCAAATAAGTTGCAGAGGATTTTGTCTATACCTCACTGACATACAACAGGCACAAAGACATTTGTAGTCAGGAGTTCAGGCTGCTGTAAACAAGACGGAGAGGAGTGAAACAGTTTTCCATTGTCTTTATTGCAGAGATGAAGAGAACCTACACTGATTCACAGCTGCTTCCAATGCAGCCATGTTTTTCATAGCAAAACAGAGCAACTAGATCAGTCAGTGGTTCAAAGGTAGTCGTAATCTCTTTTGACAAGTTTACATAAGCAGCATCACAGTATTGAAATACTAAACTTTAAATATTTGTTGTTTATACTACTTTACATTTTAAGATGATTTGAATGTAGT
Organism: Protopterus annectens; assembly: GCF_019279795.1. Lineage (NCBI taxonomy): Eukaryota > Metazoa > Chordata > Ceratodontiformes > Protopteridae > Protopterus > Protopterus annectens. The sequence goes on from NC_056739.1 coordinate 1,973,512,707, forward strand.
ATCAAAGATGTCTGTGACATTTAGAGAAAAGTCAGAAAACATTTTTTCTTGTAATTCTTGCAAAGTATCAGTACGTTTACCAAAGTATAGAGGTATGGGCTGTCAATTCATCTTGGACTACAAAAAAGATACTTTGAACAAAGGCCTGTAATTTAGCAGCTGTTCTGGCTGCAGCTGTACAATTCCTTAGTATACTATCAAACAAGCCCTGAAAGACACATAGATGAGAGCCATTCAAGAAGTAAAAGAAGCAGGCCTGTTACAGACAGTATATAAGATGACAGTGACTGGCACTAATCCCATTATATGTCAATGGAATGGGAGTACACCATTACTTCCTTATGTCTAGCATGACTCGTATATTCCAGACTTTAAATGGATTATGGGAAAGAGAAAGGCTTGAAGAAAAATAAGATCACATTGATAAGTCAAGCCCCATTGATGGCCATTTAGCAGAAAACATATTAAAATTCTATAAGTACCAGTCAGAGTGATTTTGAGTTGTTAAAATAACTCTGAAAACAGAGGCAGTGAAAAATAGATTTTTTTTTGTAGTTCTAAGGCAGAATTTTCCTTTAAGGGTTAGGGATGTATAATTAAGGATAGTGATTAAAGTTTAAGAATGTAATAGATGAGTGTTTTAGAATTTAATTACTGCTATAATGAATAGGACTTTGCATTTGTTCCAACCTGACACTGATGCTTCCATTTAGGAGTATGGACTTTAAAGCAGCAGATTTTATTTTATTTATTTAACATTTGTTTACCGGGAAAGTCCAACTGGGCTAGAGCCCATTTTCATCAGAGGCCTGGGAGAAACACTCCAGATGCATGTCTTTGGAATATGACAGGAAACCGGAGCACCCAGCAAAAACCCACATGAATACAAGGAGGATGTGCAGACTCCACACAGAAAGCACCCCAGCTGAGAATCAAACAGCAGAACTTCTTGCAGTGAGATGACAATGCTAACCACTGCACCACTGTGCTTCCTATATAACAATATAATAGCAATTATGCTAAAGGATGTCTATAGTTTTGTACTGTTTGTGCTGGACTTTACCTAGGGAAGGTGTCATTACTGCAGTGATAATATTAGGGCACCTTTTCAAAGGATATGGCAAGGTTCTTTCTTTGGGTAAGGATTCAGTTATCAAATGACTCTAACAAGCATGAAAGAGATTTTCCTTTAAACAAAGATGACATGATAATTTGAGGTAAGGAATGAGATGTCCAGCAGTTCACCAATACACTTAAAAAGACTGAATGATCTAAAGTGCATTATTAGAAAACATAATTTACTTCACTGAGTTCAGTGTTGTGTTTCTCTGCAACTTTGTTTGCTTGTTATTTGTTATTTCTAAACCATGTTTGGGGATGTCCCCCCACAACAAGTCCTATTCAGCAACAGTCTGAACCAAAGGCAAAAAGGCATAGACAGATAAACATAGCTAACGGGCTCTTTAAGAAATACAAAATGTTACAAAGGCACATTAATAAATGCTTCTCATGGCCTTTAATATAGGATTATACAATAATACTGCAGCTAAGAAAGCTAGATGCAGAGCTGAAAAATGTAGGGAAACCAGTCACTGTACTTCTAGGCACTACTTGCTTCATAATAGAGTTTCATCAGGTGACTGAATTCAGTGATGTTATTTTCTCTTGGCGCTAATTTTTCTAGTAATTACAGGTATGTACTTGTTCTAGATTTTAGTTACCTATTATACAGGGAGAAAAAAGAATGAGAAGTACATGTTGTCTTTATGCATCTGGAACTTGTTAGTGTCAACAAAAGTCAATTATTGAATATATTTACCATGCATTCTTCATGCCAGGAGTATTGTTCGGCTTGCCAGTCCAGTGGAACAGCATATGGTAGTCTTTACATATGTCCAGGAGAACTATAATCATTTATTTAAATCTTTTAAGTCAGTTATTTATTGTGAGTTCTAGCAAACCATGGTTTTCAGCAGCAAAGTTATCATATGTCAGATCCGTTTCTGTCTCAGTCAGATACCAGTCATGTAGCAGCTTTTTGCCTTTAGCACCTGTTCCTACCAACATCCTGTTGTTAAGGTCCTTCTTGAGTACCAATTCTTTCTAACAACCAAGATGTGTTCTTGTTCTGGTTCCAGTACATTAACTGGAATTAGTAAAAAGGAAAAAAAGTGATATGCAAGCTGGAATTTGTATGGTCTCCCTACAGCATCTCCAAAAACACTCCTCAGGATCTATTCCACATTGATCAGGGCAGGTCCCACCATCCTAAGATAGATGCCCTTTGACAGTAGGGTTAAGATATTTCCACTTGTACATTTTACCCACCAGGTGTCAATCATATAATAATGTTTCACTAGAATTGCAACTGTAGAAGAGTCAGGCTTCAACCCAAGTCTCAAAATATGTCCATTATATTTGGATTAAGTTCGAAAACCATACAACTAATTTAGTAAATGTACTGTTACTGCTTAACATATTCAAATAGAGTATTTTAAGTCCCTATCCCTTGTAGGAGAAATTATGCTGCCTGACCCCATAACACAGGTGGTAGGCATTGCGAACACTTAATCTTACTCCATAAACCAGACAAAGTCAGATATAATATGCACAAAGCCTCCACACTAGTTAACAATTATAAAGTCATTGTCTAAGACGATTCTTTAATGCAGGGGGAGGATCATAATTTCTAAGTTCCATAATGTTGCTCTTTTATAAAATCAATGGTTAGGATTTCTTAAGTCACATGCCTTTGATGCTTTTATTAGGTCTAAAATTAATGAGAAGGTTACAGGGCCACTGTGCAGTAATCATGGCCTAAGGCCAAGTAAGGCCCAGAGAAAGGCCCAAAAGGTAGCAGTAGAAGTAACTAGTATCATCTGCAGATGGAAATAGTATGGCTTCTTCAGCCTTTACCATAGTCTGAAGGCAAGAGCATAAAGTCCAGTATATAAGTTGGCTAAGATCAAGATAGCTTTCACAAGCAGTTATCATAATGCTATAAACAAGTTACTGCAAACTAAAGAGAGTCCTAACAACATTCAAAAATGACCATACATTTGAAAGATTTTAGCAGCTTATTATGAAGTGATTAAGGGTTCAGTAACCAGGAGATCACCTAATGGAATAGTAGCATGCAGTAGTGCTTTCAATACTTTAAAAAGTTATGCCAAGGTATGAAGAGACCGAGCAGATCACTGACATCTCAGAGAGTAAATACGTGGCTTTGTATCTATTCCTCGTACTAAAAGAATAAAGTGGAGGGAGCCATGCATTTTTATCAGGATATGCTACAGCATTTTTTTCTTAACCACACAAAAAGAAAATCAGAACTTTAGTTCCTGGAGCAGGCATATAATAATGTTCATGACTGATATTAGCCAGCCTGTTTGCGATGATGGTATAGTTTCTGCTGAACATCATTCATCGTTTACCAATTAGACAAAAGAACATATAAGTATTAACTTCTTTTTCTAAATCTTCAGTAACAACAAGTTATAATTTTGCTCAGTATGGGAAATCTAATGTGATATTATGGCAACGAGCCTTGTAAGTAAATAGAAGAGGTGGAAAGGGTCGACCTAGCACTAGAGTTCATTTCAAGATCTTAACATCAATGTACCTAATGAATGTTGAAGTAAAGAAATTAAACAGTAAGACAGTCATTTGAAGCAAACATCAAAATGCCTACTTGTACTAAGGGGTGTAAATGCAGCAACCACTCCATAATTCCCTGTCTGATTAAGGAAGATAGTGGAATACTAGTAGTTAAGATTATCCCACCCTGTTCACTGCAGCACCTCATGTCGTAGTTAGCAAAGACTTGTGATTCAACACAGGGTTCAAAACCAGCTGGCAAGTTTGTTCAGCTTAGTTATTATTTCAATAAAGTGTGTTATCAAAAAAAAAAAAACAATTGTTTGACAAAATAATATTGCACTATGTTGCTCAGACAAACATCGTGTGCTAATAATTAGAATTAAACATTGTAATCTTCTCTTTCGGCTGTTCCCGTTAGGGGTCGCCACAGTGGATCATCTGTTTCCATTTCTTCCTGTCCTCTGCATCTTGCTCTGTCACACCAATCACCTGCATGTCCTCTCTCACCACATCCATAAACCTTATCTTAGGCCTTCCTCTTTTCCTCTTACTTGGCAGCTCCATCCTTAGCATTCTTTTCCCAATGTACCCAGCATCCCTCCTCAGCACATATCCAAACCAATGCAATCCTGCCTCTCTGACATTGTCTCCAAACTGTCCAACCTGAGCTGACCCTCTAATATACTGATTCCTAATTCTGTCCATCCTTGTCACACCCAGTGCAAATCTTAACATCTTTAACTCTGCCACTTCCAGCTCTGACTCCTGCCTTTTTGTCAGTGCCACCATCTCCAACCCATACAACATAGCTGGTCTCACTACCCTCTTGTCATCCTTCCTTTTCACTCTTACTGGTACCCGTCTGTCACAAATCACTCCTGACACTCTTCTCCACCCATTCCACCCTGTCTGTATTCTCTTCTTCACCTCTCTTCCACACTCACCATTATTCTGAAGTGTTGATCCCAAGTACTTAAACTCATCCACCTTCATCAACTCTACTCCCTGCATCCTCACCATTCCTCTATCCTCCCTCTCATTCACACACATATATTCTGTCTTAGTCCTCCTGCCCTACATTCATCTCCACTCTAGAGCATATCTCCACCTCTCCAGGGTCTCCTCAACCTGGTCCCTACTCTCACCACAGATCACAATGTCATCTGCAAACATCATAGTCCATGTGGCCTCCTGCCTGATCTCGTCTGTCAACCTGTCCATCACCATTGCAAATAAAAAAGGGCTCAGAGCTGATCCTTGATGTAATCCCACCTCCACCTTAAATGCATCTGTCACTCCCAGTGCAGACTTCACCACTGTCACACTACCCTTGTACATATCCTGTACCACACTTATGTACTTCTCTGCCACTCCTGACTTCCTCATACAATACCGCAACTCCTCTCTAGGCACCTTATCATATGCTTTCTGCAAGTCCACAAAGACACAATGCAACTCCTTCTGACCTTCTCTATATTTCTCCATCAACACTCTCAGAGCAAACATCGCATCTGTAGTGCTCTTTCCTGGCATGAAACCATACTGCTGATCACAAATTATCACCTCCCTTCTTAACCTAGCTTCCACTACTCTTTCCCATAACTTCAAGCTGTGACTGATCAGTTTTATCCCTCTGTAGTTACTACAGCTCTGCACATCACCCTTATTCTTAAAAATAGATATCAAAACACTTTTTCTCCACTCCTCAGGCATCCTCTGACTTTCCAAGATTTCATTAAACAATCTGGTTTCTCCTAAGCACCTCAATGATTCCACTGGTATGTCATCTGGACCAACAGCCTTTCCATTCTTCATCCTCTTCATAGCTGTCCTTACTTCCTCCTTGCTAATCTGTTTCACTTCCTGATTCACTATCCCCACATCATCCAACCTTCTCTCTCTCATTCTCTTCATTCATCAGCCCCACAAAGTACTCTAACCATCTGCTCAACACACTCTCCCCGCTTGTGAGTACATTTCTCTCACTATCCTTTATCACCCTTACCTGCTGCACATCTTTCCCAGCTCAGTCCCTCTGTCTAGCCAATCAGTACAGGTCCTTTTCTTCCTCTTTAGTGTCCAACCTTTCATACAACTCTCCATATGCCTTATCCTTAGTCTTCACCACATCTCTCTTTGCCATGCTCCTCGTCTCCTTATACTCCTGTATACTTTCTTTATCTCTCTGACAATCCCACTTCTTCTTCGCCAGCCTCTTCCTCTGTATGCTCTCCTGTACTTCCTCATTCTACCACCAGGTTTCCTTGTCCTCCTTCCTCTGTTCAGATGTCACACCAAGCACCTTTCTAGCTGTCTCCCTTACCATCTCTGCTGTAGTTACCCAGCCATTCGGTAACTCTTCACTGCCCCCCAGTGCCTGTTTTAACTCTTTCCTGAACTCCACCTCACAATCACCCTTTTTCAACTTCCACCATTTGATCCTTGGCACTGCTCTCACACTTGTCCTCCTCTTCTAGATCACCAACATCATCCTACAGACCACCATTCTATGCTACCTAACTACACTTTCCCCTGTCACCCCTTTACAGTCGCCAATCACCTTCAGACTGGCCCACCTGCATAGGATATAATCCACCTGTGTGCATCTTCCTCCACTCTTGTATGTCACCCTATGCTCCTCCTTCTTCTTAAAATACGTATTCACCACAGCCATTTCCATCCTTTTTGCAAAATACACTACCATCAGACCTTCTGCATTCCTCTCCTTAACACCATATCTGGCCATCACTTTCTCATCCCCTCTGTTCCCTTCACCAACATGCCCATTGAAGTCCTCTCCAATCACCTGTCTCTCACCATTGGGTACACTCACCACCACTTCATCCAACGCACTCCAAAATGTTTCTTTCTCATCCATCACACACCCAACTTGCAGAGTGTATGCACTAACAACATTCATCATTACACCATCAATTTCTAGCTTCATAAACATCACTCTATCTGACACTCTTTTCACCTCCAAAACACTCTTGGCATACTGTTCTTTCAGGATAACCCCTACCCCATTTCTCCTCCCATTCACACCATGATAGAACAATTTGAACCCACCTGCTATACACCTGGTCTTACTCCCCTTCCATCTGGTCTCTTGCACACACACTATATCAACCTTCCTTCTCTCCATCATATCAGTTGTAATAATCTCCTAAATAAAGTAATGCAGGTCCCACTGAGACAAGAAGCAGTGAAGAAATGCTAGTATATTTTGTTTCACAGACATTTCTTTTCTTTTACCCAAGAATGGTATGCACTTTCCAATCCACACTATTGAGGTAAAATTCCTTCAGTGATTCAATGAACGCAAGTGATAAAAGTCTGCAGTAGTCCCCAGAGTCTTGTGGAGGCAGATGGGATGGTGGCATCCATTATTATTATTATTATTATTATTATTATTATTATTATTATGATTAAGCAATTTCACAATCCTAGTGGGAAGGGAGTAAAGGAGGCCATAAGACCTTCACAGCAAAGGACCATATTAATTTAATTACCTAGTTATTACTTATTTTATATATTATTTACTAGGAAAATGGGTAAACTAATTGAGTCAATGAAGTTTTTTCAGCACCAAACTAGGCTAAATGAATGGAAAACTATCAAAAAAGCATATAACATGATAATGCAATCTACCATAATGAGGAACCAACATGCAGATATTAGAGGATCAATGAATGTTCATAACAATATAATGAAAGACAGTGGATTTATGTTGACTCTCTGAAGTTAGTTTCATTGAATGCAAAAAAATTTGAAAAATATTTGCCAAAACTACACTCAGAGAAAACTTTTTTTTTCAGGGGCCCCCCTGCATCCCACATGTGGGGGACACTCCCCAACAACCCCCGAACATATATATATATACAAACTGTAAGGTTGAACAACAGTAGAGAAAGAGGCAAACTCCAGTGACAATTAATAGTTTTGCTGAATGTACTTTGATCATTTCTTGCTCGCCGAAACTACTTTTGGCACTCAAACACATTCCAAAAACAGTAAACCACCTCACAGTCATCATCATCATCATCATTGCCATCATCAAAGCCCTTTTTCCCATTTTCTACATTGGGGTCAGAGCAATGTGTCAAATATTGTCATCTCCCTCGATTCAGTGCCACTCTTCTACCTTCTTTAACAGTCATGTCTGACTGTCAAAGGTGTTCTCTCATACAATCCATCCATCTATTTGCTATCCATCTAATCTCTTTGCAAGATGCCTTTGCTGCCTCTTGCTCTCTTCCTGCCTCTTCCAAATCTTCTTTACAAAATTGTCTTCTGCTTTTCTGCACATTTGCCTGAACCATTGTAACTTGTTCTCTTTGACCTTCTCTACAATGGAGCTACTTGGGTTTCTGCTATGTCATTTCTTCATCTGTCCCACAGTGCACATTTTGCCACCTATCTCAGGCATATAATTTCCATCACCTCTAGCTTCCTCAACTGCTCTGCCTTCACTGACCAGGATTCTGTACCATAAGTAACACTGGTCGTACCACCATTTTGTACACTTTACTTTTCAGCTTCATTGGCACTCGTCTATCACACACTACCTTTGAAACTCTGTGCCATTTGGCCTCCTCATTCAGACTTACCTTCTTCTCAATCACCCTTCCAAGTTACTTGAAGTGGTTAAACTGTTACATTATTTTCCCTTCTATCTCAATTCTCATCTTCTTCTAATTTTCCCTATTTGTTACCAATACAACTGTCTTCTCTGTATTCATGTTCATCCCATGTGCCTTCAGCTTTGCATTCCATTCTCCTATCATTTGCTGAAGTTCTTGTTCAAACTCTTCCTGTGTTGCCACATCATCTGCACACAGCAGCTTTGCTGAGCTGTCTCCTCTGACCTGTCTGCTATTTTAGCCCATTACTAGTATGAACAGCATTGGGTTCAGAGCCGAATCTGGTGCACACCTACTCCCACTGGGAACCCTTCTGTGAGTCTAAAAACTGCTTGTATTTGTGTCATTGCATACTTGTACATAGCCTGCACTAATTCTACCAATGTTGCTGGGACTTCAGGCTATCACTGGACTGCCTAAATCATCTTTCTTGGGACTTTGTCATATGCTTTCACCAAGTCTAGGAATTCCAATTTGGATTCTTTCCTCATCTCTAGCTTCCTCTGAACTATCCATCTCACTGTACATATCAGGTCAGATGTGCTGCATCCTGATATGAATCCAAACTGCTCATCTCCCATCTTAAGTTCTACTACTCTACGTATTCATTTATCAGTCACCTTCTCCAGAACTTTGATACAGTGTGACAGGAATTTTATACCACTAAACTGCTCAGAGTATCTGCTCTGTTCTTGTACACTGGTACTAGATTGCTTGTTGGGATACACCATTCTCGCCATACTGTTACAAGTACTCTCTGGAGCCATTTCCCCCTAACTCACCCAATATCTTGATCATATCTGCCGTGACCTCATCTGAGCCAGTTGCTCTCAATGACTTCATTTTCTTTAGTGCTGTTCTTACTTCTTCTCAGGTGGGTTCATCATCTTTCATTATAGGCTGTGTCTGGGGCAGTACAGCTTCTCTTGGGTTTTCTTCATTCAGAAGCTGCTGGAAGTACTCCTTTCATCTGCCTTTGCTGTCCTGCATGGACTGGTGATTCATTTGCTGATGGCATCCCTTATCTGTATTTGTCTGCAACCAGATCAAGTTTCTTTGTACCACCAGCTGCATCCCTTTCCAAAACCTGGTAGAGTGGCTCTGATGTCTTGTTCTTTGCTATTGCAACCGCTCTGTTACAGTACAACAGTAACATTTAAATATGCCAGCAGTAGTCTCACAGTACATAAAGACACTACATATAACAAGCCGATTATCTGAACCACACAACACCACATTAAACCAAGCACACACAGATCAGACCAGACACACAGACTTAAAAGTAACCTACCTAAACCACAATGTGACCTAATAAGAAATCCCACAAACACATAACACAAGCAGCACCTACAATGAAATATACATCTAAGAGTCACAGTGACACAATTTAAAACACCATAAGACAATTCTCCAAACAATCCAATATCCTAGTAATAGATGACAACATTGTGAGGGACAGCAGGCTGTGCAAGGAGAGTCACGGTCACTTGCCTATCAGATGCCAGGATTCACCATATCGCACATGTAGTCAAGTCTTTGCACCACAAGTATATATATGATACAGTCATATTACATGTGGGTGTAAATGATTTGAGATGTACCTTCCTGGACTATATGAGGAGAGAGCCTTGATAGAGCTCTTGAAATGTGTGTCCTTTAGCAGTATTTTAAAATCACCAAGACTGATGCAGCAATACAAACAAAAGATTATTTACTTCAACAATTGGCTTAGCTTCTGGTGCCATTCAAAGGGGGGTTCAAAACACACACACACACGCGCGCGTGTGTGTGTGTGTGTGTGTGTGTGTGTGTGTGTATATACTGTATATATAAAGATAGATATAGATATAGATATAGATATAGATATAGATATAGATATAGATATAGATCAGCATGATAGGAGATTATAGACTGCAGCTATCTTCCAATGTTTTTTTTTATTGGCTAAAACCTTGCCCAATTCCATAGTAGCTTTTTTGGCAACATCAGTCTTCAAAATCTTTTAACATGATATTGATGCTCAATGCTAGAACACTTAACAAATAAACTCTACTTGCTACAAGCCCTCCTAACCCTGTAAAATGTAAGTACATGCATCTTTACAGAGATCTGGTTTAGTACATGCATCTTTACAGAGATCTGGTTCAGTACATGCATCTTTACAGAGATCTGGTTCAGAGCCATTGACAGCACCCCATCATTGCAGGGTTTCAGTGCCTACCACATGTTCAGGCCTGACACAATAGATGAAGGCACTAAAGGGAGCAGTGCCTCTGTAGTTGTAAAACAATAATTCACCTTCAGACTAGTTAGACAGGATAATGATCTGGAGCTGCCCATCTCTTGCTTACCATTACTAAATCCCCGTATCACATCATTGCTAACTAAAGGGCATCATCTATGTCCCTCTCAGCCCATAACTCCTACCTAACAAGTATGGAGTCCATATGCATGAAACCAAACCCCATTCGTTTATGGAACTTCTTCAATGCCATCTCTCTGGATTAGTTAATCTGCACCACAACCAGGGATGACAAAATTCTGGACTCGGTCCTCTCCAGTATAGAATTGCTCTGCTCCTTTTCAGTTTTAATGTCCTCCCAGATAAAATCAGACCACAAATCAGTCACAATCATCTTAAGACTGAAACAAGAAGCAACCTCAAATACCTTGGTATTCATAGATTATGCCAAGGATAATCTACTGAAACTGAATTATGACCTGGCTAAATTCAACATCCCTTTTAACATGAGGACCCCACTGCTTATGTGCAATACTTTACTTTCTATACACGTGAATTGCTGTACAGATGCATCTGTCCTGCTCTGAAATAAATACAATGCTACATTTATAAAAAAAAAAACTGTGGTGGGATCCAAATATAAACAGGCTCTATAATAAAAGAAAAACTCATTGCACATAAAAATTGTGTAGCTTTCAGGATGCAAAAAAAGCTCTTGCTAAAGTTAGCAGTGAAGTCCAGACCCTGATCAAATCAAACAAAGCCAGAAATGAGGTACAAAGAGCCACCCAGGAAAGGAATAGCCACAAAACCTTCTTTAACTATGTTGGAAACCTTAGGAACAATGCCCAGCACTGTGCTGGGCTAATAGCAAGCAATATCACTCACATGGAACCAAAGGACATAGTCAATCTACTACCAAACAAATTTAGATCTAACATCACCCTCTACCTTTCTACATTCCCAGATCTCATTCCTGCATTTACACCCATCCTCAAATCTCTCATGAATGAGTCCTCAAGGCACTATCTAATGCCAAATAAGATACTGGCCTGCTAACTGACCAGTATGGGACAGGACCTCTCAGATCCCTTACAGAGGCTATTTAATATCAGTCCCCAAACAGGCATTGTGCTGGTTGAATGAAGGACAGCAAGTGTCATCCCCTTGCATCAAGGTGGATGATATAGACTTGGTAAATTATAAACCCGTAAGATTAATCAACCTAATCTGCAAGGCTATCAAAGAATATTATTATGGAATTAATACATACGTACATAGATAAACTACACAATTTTGACCCAAGCCAGTTCAGATTTGTCAAGGGCAAATCCTGCCTACCTAACCTGGTTGGCTTCCCTGAGAAGATGACTGAAATAATTAATGTCGGCAAATCAGTACATACCATGTCTAGACCACACAAAGGAATTTAATACCATCCCTCACTCAGGTATCATTGATAAACTATCCCAGGTAAATGTTAATCCCTATGAAACTCATTGGATGGCAAAATGGCTCACAAATAGCACCCAGGAAATCGTGGTGGGCTGCTCTACCTCCCCCAAAATACCTATCACTAGTGCTGTACCCCTGGGTTCAGTTCTTTGGCCACACTTCTTTAGCATTTACTTCTTGGAGGTCAAACTATTGTGAATTGCTTATGGCTAATCACGTTTGCAGATGACTGTAAGTTTGGTGCTATTGTAAACTCCACCAGAAAACATCAAGATCCTATAAGATGGCGTTTTCCAAAGCAATAGCTAATGTCAAAACCATGTGTGAAGAAAATGAAACACTGTCATCTGTGTTAGCATGTCCAACAGGAGATATGTATATATTCTCAGATTAACTTGTATTGTATGCCAGCATGTCTAATTGTGAAAATATAAATAAGCTGTAAAATGTTGAGTATCTCTCTGCTTATGGAGAATGTTTAAAGAATATGTCAGTGTTTTGATACATTTCTAATTACAGATGTTTGTGATGGAGATTCTAAAATACAAACTGTCTAAAGAGATTCAGCAGAACAGTAGCTGATGTCATTAGAATGTTCCTGGTTCCTAGGTGATTATTTGAACAGCTTATTGACAGGAAAAAGAACTTTTTCAAACAGCTGACTGTTATTTATAAAACAAGACAATTGAGATGTTAGCAGTTTGTTGAGAGCAGCAGTTAGTGAAGAGTGACAGCCAGTTACAGTGCTGTGCAGTGATACCCAAGAAAAGAAGGTCTCACCAAAAACCTGTAAGCCTGCCTTTGCCTTGCTGTTATGTTTTAGATGTAAATTGTTTGAATTATGACAAAATGAAATGTTGCTTGCTTGACTGTTTCAAACTTACACCTGAGACATATAGAAAAAGTTTTGTGAACATAGATGCAAGGCAGATGAAAGTGCACATGATTATATTGTTGACTTAAGTACTTACTTTCACAGATTGGTGACTGGGTGTCAGGTCACCACTCTTGAGAGACTTGCAAACCTTTTGTTGAAGGTACAAGCCCTCAGTACTTTGCCTGCTGACATGAGAGTCTGGTTAGCAGACCATGAGTGTAACTCTGCAGATGAGTTGGGGAGAAAAGGGGATCTCTACTTGGCAAGCAGACCACCACTGCATAAGAAAGGGATACCCAGTGCTGCACATGGACATAAGGGAAACCATGGGGCAGTCTAAACCACTCCAACAGAGTAGAGTAACGGGGGAACTACTAATCCACGTGCATGGTTAGGGATTAGATATTTCAAGTGTAACCAGAGGGGATACATAGCAGTCAAATGTCCATCAAGGCAAGATGAGAAACAGAAGATGAGGGAGCCAGTAAGTGTGGATGACAAACTACCAGTGGTAAGTTGTTTAGAAACAATGGGGGTGCCAAATTGTCACCAAAATTTATATCATATCTTAGTAGATGGCAAACAGCTAACTGCTAAGAGGGACACAGCTTCTGATATAACCATTGTGAGGCCTGCAGTGGTTAGAGAAGAGCAGTACTTGTTTGGGCAGTCCAATCCAGTTAGAGTGTTTGGAGGGACCCTGTTCCAAATTCCTTTGGCTAAGGTTCATCTTGACTGGGAGGGTGGAAGAGGAAGCAAGCAAGTAGGTGTGTTTGAGGATATAACTGAAATGTTATGATAGGAAATGACTTTGATGATGCAGTACTTTTTGTACATGCAGTGACATGCAGTCAGGCTTGGAGAAAGGCACATAGATCTGGTAGTCTGGGAAAGACCCAGAAAGATCTCATACCTGAAGCTGGAACTGGCATGGTGGCTGTTTCAGGCAAGGTGCTATCTGGTGTCAGTAAGTCTGAATGAGAGCCACAGTTGCTGGTGGGTACTTATGTTCCCTTGGACATAATGTTTAAAGAATCTGTCAGTGTTTTGATGCATTGCTAATTGCACATGTTTGTGACAGAGATTCTAAAATGCAAGCTGTCTGCAAAGTCAGCTGAACAGTAGGTGATGTCATTAGGATGTTCCTGGTTGCTAGGTGAATATTTGAACAGCTTACTGACAGGAAAAATATTTTTTTCAAACATCTGACTGTTATTTTTAAAATAAGACAGTTGAGACTGTTTGTTGAGAGCAGCAGTTAGTGAAGAGTGACAGTCAGTTACAGTACTGTGCAGAGATACACAAGAAAAGAATAACTCACCAAAAACCTATAAGTCTGCCTTTGCCTTGCTGTTATGTTTTACATTAGATCAGAGACAGTATTCTCTAGTTGGATTAGGTAAGTTTAGTTATTTAGATAGAGGTTTTCTAAGATGATGGACGTCTGTCCTACAGTTTAATTTTATATTTCTGGTGATTGAATTCTGGTGTTTATCAAACGTTATTGATTTACATTTTTAATAATCATTTTACTTATTATTAAATGTTTTTCATTACTTTACATTGTGGCTGGATAATCAGTGCGTTCTTTAGAGATTAGAGAGTGCTTGTACCTGTTTGATACTCCCCAGGTCACATTGAATGCCTGTCTGCTTCTGGTTATATCTATCATTTATTTTGATATTTAATTTTTAATAATTGATCACCCATTGGAGAGTGTGTAGACCTGTCTGACTCTGGTGGCAGCATTACCATTTCTTTTAGGGAGGGGACACAGCTGGAAATTTGTATTAGGTTTCCCATAAGTGTTTGAGTGTGTGAGATTTAAATTTATTTTGAGTGTGATCTGAGTCAGAGGTCTTAAACTGGAACACACTGCTAGGAAGTGCATAATAAGGGATTACATTTGGGGTGGACAAAGGTATATAATCCAGTGCCAGGAAAATAGAGCATGTTCCTGTTGTGCTCTTAAGGTAAATTGGGGAATTTTATTCTTGTGTGCTCTGTGCTCTGGAGTTTTCTGTAATGTTCCTACACTGGAATCAGTGGTGAGGATTGAGGCTACTTAATTAGTGGCCCGGGTTTTAAGTGGGGGACGACACATTAATTGGTGGCAGTCCTGTGGGATACTGGCCGGGAGTCACACCATGGACTAAAAACAAATGCCAAAAATGTATAGTACTATCTATCCTTCAGCAAGCAAGAAGCTCCTTGAGACTATCACATTGACAACATACCCCTTTGATCACCATGTATCTGCTATTGCAAGAAAATCCTTTTTCCATTGTGTAGCTTACAAAGTGTATGACACCCTGGTCCAGAGAAGTGATCAATGCATTATATTCAAGTCATCATGCTAATTACAGACTATAATGCCCCTTTTGCTATGTACTTGCCTAAACATTTGACATGACTTGAATGGCCAAAGTGCTTTCTTACTAAGAAAATCAAGAGCATAAATTCTAAACTATGAGGACCATGCTTTGTCCCTCTTCTCTGTGCCATACAGACTACTGAGGTATGATCTCTGCTTCATGTACAGAGGCTCAACAGATCTTATCCTGGAAGACCTACTGCACATTTACAAGTCCAGTGGGGATGAAGTCCCAATCTATTTTACAACATAAATAGAACATGTTGAAGGTATAGATACATATCACTTCCACTCCACATGCTTCTTTTACATTATTCAGATGTAATCTGGATCCTCATGTTTAGCACCCATGATTTGAGCAGCACGTAAATGTTCTTCTCATCTCTAGTTTATTCATATTTAAAATATAAGGGTTAAAAGACTTCATGTGAATGTATGGCTAATCTTCTAAACAGCTTCACAGATCAATAGCCTAGTAAGTACCTGTGAAACTATGAACCTATAATATTATGCTGATCAGTAAATCACAATATAAAGCAAACTGGTGGCAAACTAACAACCTTAGCAAAGATATGAGCCATAATTTGCAAGAGCATGGCTTGTAAGTGCCACCAATAATGCATATAAATGGGAAAAATAATGATGCTTTTTATCTGAAATTGTCTGTCTGATCACAACAGGAAGGCTGCATCTAGTAGGATGTGTTAAGGCAGAACTATTTATCACTAGTCTATAAGAAGTCTAATACTAAGGAAAAAAAGGTGTCATGCAAAGAGTGGAGGTCATGTGATGATTTAATGTCTCTAAATCTATGCCCTAAGGGAGGACTGTATTCCTGAAGTTAAACTTGAAAATGAGTTTTCCCTTGATGAAAATCTCTGTCTCGGTTACTATCTGTCTGATTAACAGCAAGACATTCTAAGTAGAAAATCGAAGAAGTGCTTCTTCCTTTGAAGAAGCATATGTCTATGAATGTTATTTTGAAGCATTTATACCCGATATGTCACAATATCAGCAGAAGCCATGGTCACTAGGAAACATGAATACCTTTACAAAACTGGTTCACAAACATTATGATGGTGTCTAACTGATCTTAAAACGTATATTAAAAATGAAAATAACGCTTTGTAAATATAAGCTGTAAAAGAGATAACATGGTCAGCCATGAAGCCAGGATATTTGAATGCCTTCACATTTTGAAATCTGTTCCAATCACTCCCATTATTTCTCTAAACAAATGAACATTTTCATACCTGAGTAAGGTGGAATGTCTGACAGGGAGAGCCATCTGTAGATTTTGTCAGTTGTAACACTGGAGTTTCCACTCTGAAGCCACATAAGGTGCCAAAGTATGTTTGAAAACCTGATCATTTTTACATAAATTTATCAATTAGATGAACACACAACAAATTGGTCTCCTAACTTTAAGAAACTTGAAGAAGATATTAGCAGTTGAAGAACAGATTAGCACATCTCTGAGTTTGATTCTTAGAACACCACAGGAATTGTTTTCACCTTTAAACACCTTTGTTGAATTATCACCTGTGAGATAGGCAAAGTTACATTTATGCAAAAGTAATCAAACTGTATTAACATATTAACATTAAGAAAGATTATACTTCACATATATTGCTATATATCATATAACCTAGGCAACATTACATAAATTATTCAATTCCTGCCCCCTTTTTAAACAAGAAACATCTTTAGTAAACCATCACTTACAACATAAGCAATCATACATTTATATAAATGAAAACAAACCACACCGACACAGTTCTAGTTGCAAGCATTTTACATCAGAAATCATAATGACACACTCCCAGTTGCAAACATTACGCATTACTTATAATCTACTCAATCATTTTCAGTCTAACATTACATAGCTCATTTAAGTCCTACCTTCTTTTAAACCTCATTCCTCCCCTGTATCTATTGTTCACACAGTTCCCATTTTACCTATGTGGTTTGCTCCTACCCTTTTTTAAAGACCTCAATTCCAGTTGTTTTATCTCTGTTACTATATTCACTGCTTCTGATATAGTTGGTTTAGATTTTGACTTCTATTTTCTAGCATTTGCTTTTTTGGCAGCCACCATAATTAGACACAGCAAGGCCTTACCATGTCTAGACAATTCTGATTCTGTATCATAGATCAGAAAAAATGTCTCTCTTGTCACTCCAATCTGCCCACCCAGCATTTCTGACAGTGCATCCTGCAGGGAATCCTTAAACTCTGCCAACCAACTGCACTCCCAGAAAATATGTTCCCAAGTACCTCGTTCTTCCTTATCACACCTCCAACATTTGCTGCCTACCTGAGTAAAAATGCTCTGGTATTTTGATATTCCTTAATTTGCTCATCAGGCATTTTTTTCAGTAATATGGTAAGGAATGGGAGAAGTTACATAGGACAGTAGTCACCCACATAATATAGACCACTAGCCATGAAAGCTTTTCTAGAAAAAAGGGTGTGACACACACAGTTTTAGATGTGGCTAGGAGGTCATACAATGATGTCTGCTGTGTGTTAAAATGAAGCGGGTCAACAGCTGTACTACATACGTTTGGCCTGGAATTAGGCCAATTCTTGTCCTGCTTCACTCTTATTCTGCTACTTATAAATGGGGAACACTCAGTCTCAGCACCTTTCTTCTGTATTGGTAGAATTTACTTCCTGAATAGCTAATGTCCAACAGAATCATATTTTGTCAGTAAAAAAAAAAACTTGGCAATATATGTAGCATCATCATCAAAGTACATATCACAGCTCAGGAACTTTTACAACAGCAGCATCACATTTAGCTCTGACACCTTCCTACACCATGACTCTTCCCCAGAACTCTCTGGATTTATTAAGAAGGTAAGAATGCCTACAGTGGATAAAACGTTGTTCTGATATCAAACATACTTTAGTAAGAAATATGCAAATGTTTTTTTCAGCTGCTTAAAAACCTGTGTATTTAAATGCATATGATAAATAACCACCATATCTTATTTTGTCATTGAAGGCTTTCATAAGTCATTTTCAAGGCACTCATCTGATTAGGTTTGCCTTTTCATAACTCTCTCTACTGCCGATGCTTCTAAAACTCTGAGTTATTGCATGTTTGAGAAATAGTATCAATTAAACCATGTTCAGTACTTACAATCAAACCCTTAGCTATCCTGTGTATTACTACTATCTCGAATATTTTGTTTCCTAAAGGGTTAGTACAAAACCTATACGGCAGGCACAGTAGAACTGAGAGATTCAGAACAGTTACTCAAAGCAGGATGTTAACCATAGGTAGGTTGCATGCATAAAAGACTACAGTGCATGTAAAGGAAATAATTACTGACATTTAACTGGGTGTCTATTATATTATCAAAAGAACAGATCACCTAACAGCATTTCGAACAGCATTTTTGTCAAACGTATCATTTGTCAAACTGTTCTTACTGAGATTGCATTACAGTAGGGATCGGGAAATGTGCCCTTTCCCCACTGTAGTGTAACTTTGGAGATGGTATATATAATTAGTGGGGGTGTGAAGGTTCAATGAATGGCATTTCCAATGAAATGCTGTTTATTGAGCTGACAGTTTGATGACATACTATAAACCTGCTTTAACAAAAAAAAATTCCAGCTAGTTCATGACTCAAATTCGTATTTTTCAAGGGCCATTCAAGAAAAGAATGACTGTCTGTGCTCAGATCTATAAGAATGACTCGTACATTATTTTTAAAAAAGTCCTTTTCTCTAAACAGAATACATCTGCAAGTCAACTGTTATAGTCAGTCAGATGAAGTTTAAATTTCAGAATATGAAGCTCCTTCCATTATCAGCAAACACTGTTTATCATTTAGAAAAGGGTGCAGTCTTCTTAAAAAAAGCAAAAGTGAGAGATAGATTAATGCCAACCAAAATCATAGCAACCTTATTTGCAAGCTTCTCAGTCTTCCCAAGCAGATATGAGGACTGCGTATGTCCACATGGATGTATCAACAGGAACAATGAAGGAGATGTTATTCTAGACTTCAACCTGGCAAATGGCTTACAGGTGGCCAGCACATGGCAAAGTCATTCCTAATGAAGCAGCCAGTTCCCAGCATAAGCCACTGGCCGCAATAAGCTGCAAGCAGTAGTTAGAGAATTCTCTAATTTCAAAAGAGACTAAGTTAAAGATCTGGAAGTTGACTGGAGACAAAACACAGAACTTCTTGGAAATACTCAGGCTCAGGCTTAGGAAAAAAAGGAGACTGGTGGATGTGAAGAAGAGGAAAAAGAATGGAAAGAGTCTCAAAACAGCATGTGTAAAAAAGATAGAACAGGCATGTGGTAATCTGGCACCAGTCCAAACGTCATCAAAAGGAAATGGAAAGAGCACTTTAAGAAGTTTCTAAATGACAGAAGCCCTACAGAAGCTGTACTGCTCCATCCACAGTGTATGATGAAAGAGGAAGAATAACCCACTCCAGAAGAAGTAAGAACAGCACTAAGGAAGATGAAATCAGGGAAAGCAGCAGGCTCAGATGAAATGATGGCAGACACGATCAAGACTGTGTGTACATTAAGGGAAAAATGGCTCTTGAGGGTACTCATTACACACTGGATTTAAATGCATACTCCAAACAACTGGACAATAAGCATTCTAGTGCCAGTGTACAAGAAAAAAGGGGACATCCACAACTGTGGACAGTGCAGATGTATCAAACTCCAGTTACACTGCATGAAAATGCTGGAGAGGGTGATTGATAAACAACTATGTGGAGTAGTAGCAGCTAAGATGGGAGATGAACAGTTCGAATTCAATAATGCAGTATAATCCACTCAATGTTTACAATGAAACATATGTGCAGTGGAGAAGTTAGAGATGAGAAAAGCATCCAACTGGGTATTCTTAGACTTGGACAAAGCATATATCAAGGTCCCAGGAGAGGTGATATGAGCAGTCCTGCAGTGGTTCATAGTCCCAGAAGCATTGTTATAATTAGAGCAGGTTATATCCCAGGACTCAATCATGCAAGTACAAACAGTGTTCAAACTCATAGGCGAGTTCCTAGTGAGAAAGGGTGTACATCACAGTTCACTTCTGAGTCCATGCCTGTCCATGGTGTTGATGAACTATATTAGCAAAAAGATGAGAGGAGACAAATCAACAAAGCTGCTATATACAGACAATGTAGAATAAAAACTTCAGCAAATGATACAGGACTGGAATGCATAACTGAAGGCACACGGGATGAATCTGAGTATAGACAAGACACTAGTCATGGTAGCAAATGTGGGAAATCAAAAGAAGCTGAAATTTGGAATCGAACTGAAAATAGTGGAACTCAATAACATCTGAAAGTATCTAGAAGGGGTGGTTGATGAGAAGGGAAGTCTATATGAGGATGTCAAAACTAGAATCAGGATTGTTGCTGCCAACTGCACACATTGTCAGGGGTATAGTGCACTGCAGAAGAATGACAACGAAGCTGACGAGTGAGGTCCAAAACTCATCCAGGCAACAATTGGTTCTATATGGTACAAAAACACAGGCAGTGAAGGCAGAACAGCTAAAGAAGTTTGAGCTGAAGTAAATAAAGTGCCTGAGATGGAAATTAGGATGCACATTGTGGGTCAGATGCAGAAATGAGGACATATGTGCAGAAATCAAAGTAGCCCCAAGATCAAGGAAAACTATGCTGGCTTTGTCACATGTGCAGGAAAGCAGAAGGTGACTTGGGAAAGAAGATTTAGGAGAAACAGCAAAGAGAAGAGGAGACAGGGGCATTCAACCAAGACATGCATGAGGTGTGTGACAGAAGACATGACTGTTGAAGAAGGAAGGAGAGTAGCTCTGAATGGTTCTAAATCAAGAGGTGCGGCAGCAGCTACATGATGCTCGAAACACATGGAAAAATGGGGAAAAAAAGAAGTTGACGATAATGATAAATGATCCCAGCATGAGATGTCTGTAAACCAAAACATGAATCCCAACACTAATTCTATTAACAGGCCTTTTTCTATAAAAGTAGAGAAAGTGGGTGATGACGTTTAGGGCATGAATCAGGCAGTGCTAAGTTATCAAGGTCTTAGCAGGAGAAATAGTACTAAGTACTCAGGCTAGCAACTATGCTTTTGACTTTTTGCATCTTAAGAGGTGTTGTAAAAGCTTAAAGAAACAGTCATGAGTTACAAATTGATGGTGGGAAAGTAATAGAAATTAGGTCATAAATGGTGGTAATTACAGACTTTCTATCAAAGAAAATCAGTTTTAAGCAGAATTGCACAGGGCTTGTTATTATGGCCAGCACTGTTTACTGTTTAGGTAGGATAAACTTAACTGACTCATACAAAATTAGGTGGCACTGTGAAAGACAAAATAAGTCTGAAAAGGGATTTGAGAAATGTGTTAGTTTGGGCTGACAGATGAAAGCTAAGTTTTAATGAAAGTGAACATAAGGTACTGCACCTGCATATTATGGCTATAACTTGAAGGGGAGCAAAGATTATTGATTCCAAGATAGAAGAGGATATGGGTGCTCCAGTACATAGAGCTCTTTGTCATCAGGAAATTCTCAATAGGTAGAGGCTATGATTACCATACAATGGTGATGAATTATAAGGGGACACAGATCTTAGGAATTTGAAAGTGATGGCACAGAACACTTTAGTATTATGAACAGCTGTAAAGGCCACGAAGATTGTACAAAGATGGGAAGCAAGACATCTGCTGGGATATAAGAATATAAGAAGTAGAAGTAAATATTGAGAAGACTGTATTTTTATTTGAACAGAAGAAAGGGAAAAGGTTTGAGTGCATGAGACATTCAAAAGGTTATGTGAGGAAACACAACTGAAAAAGAAAATGAACCAATGAAAAATAGCAGGGCATAGTCTTCAGAGTATAGGCACTAATTTTAACTTGGATGTGATGAAATATTTCTTTACTGAAATGATGAAGGTGAAAAAGAATGAATTTCCCAATACTGAAAAAATGACACTTTTGGAAAAGGAATAGGATGGTTGTAATTTGACAGAGGATGTTGCCAAGATAAGATGGAATGGCAGCTGTAGAGTGTTAGCAGTTTCAATTAGGCAGGACTGAGGGATACCGTATCCTTCTCCCAGCACCATACCTATATGTATACAAGTGTAGATATTTATGTGACCACACCTCCCAGCTTTCACTGATTTTGAGGTATATCCTTTGTTTTGCCTCAATATTCCACTCTAGTGATACTTATAGTCTCTAAACAATGCCTTAAAATATAGTCACATGTCTCTCGTAAAATAAATTAATAAAAAGTTTTAGATCAATAAATCAATAATTTGAATGCATCCTTGATTTAAGGTCTTAAGTCTCTGATTATTTGCAACTTGCTTACTGATTCTTGAAGAGAAATCTTGTCAGCTTTATAGGTCAAAAAACTTCAAGCCCTCAACTATTTCATCATCATGGCTACTTTCCAAAATAGGCCATATGTCTCAGTCCGGGGTCAAAGTAATAATCTCCTGCCGGTAGAAGGGACAGTTTCTGATGGAGCAGTCTTTTTTTTATAAATTACCATATTTCATAATCTGTGGGATTCATTAGCATCTCAGACACATCATGCTAAAGTGACCACAATCAACAAGCTGTGTGCAACGAGCAGCATTGCTATACAAAAATGCAAGGCTACAAGCTGTTCTACACATCAAGCAGCCCCTGCTCAAGTCTACAACAGTTGTTATTGGCTAAGTCGAGGTAAGGCAGTGCTCATGTACACGGTGTAAAGAAAGCAACATACACAAACCGGGGTTAATTAAATGAGCATGTGTGCACAGCACAGCAGATGGGCAGCTAGGAATACATAAAAGACAGGCAAAACCTAACAATACAAATGTACAAGAAAGACTGATACAGTTGTAAATAGAATTGATTGAATTAGTGTGCATGTGGTAAATTCATTGACACTGTCATGCACATTGGTAAATAAAACATAGGACAGAAAAATGTTCAGAATGAAGAAATGGGAGTTGTACAAATAAACATGTGGGTTGCACAGTTCCACAAATGTTCATCCCTAATATGTATTGAAGTTCCAATGCAGGTGTAATATGAAATCATGATGATAAAACTGTGGGACACCTGAGAAAATGAAGGAACACCTGGACATACTGACTATATGAGCATTGATAGTGGAAACAATATAAAAGAAGTGACAGCAACATGCTTGTTGGGAAAGCTAAGAATTAAGATAGTTAATACATTTCAGATCAGTGTGCAGTGCAATCAACAAGGACCTGCAACAGAAAGAATTGTCACAATTAAAAGACAAATAACACAAAAAACTTCTAGTCCAGCGTGGTGGCGATTCCAAAGGCAATGAGTGACTCCAGAAGTAATGCAAAAAAAGTTTTAGTAATCCAAACGTATACACCACAGTACAGTCAAGCACTTTCGTCCAGGAAACCCTGGACTTCATCAGAACTAATTAGTCAATGTAAAACACACCATTTAAATATGCTAGAACAACCAATCACAAAAGACCATGCTAAAATACATTAAATATTAAAACATTAACTATTTAAAAACATATAAAAAGACAATATAGGTTTCTAAAAACACATTATATGACTATAATTTAAGTGCTCTATGTTTTAAAAAGGGCATAATTGAAATATATTCATTAATCCCTGGGATATGAGTGGCATTCAGTCTTAATTGCCATTTCACCTCTGCTCTCTCTATTGTGTTAGCCCAATTCCCTGCCCTGGAATTCATTTCAATAATCTCCAAAATTCCAAATAAAAATCCCTTACAGCCTTCACTACTTCCTAAGTGTCTAAAAAGGGCATTATTAGTATTTTTTTGTCTAATGGCATAAATGTGTTCATATATTCTCCTGCGGAGAGTCCTCTCTGTTTTCCCTATATAAAAACTAAAACAGTTCTGGCATACTGCTATATAAACCAAACCTTTTGTTCCACAGTTACCCACTACTGTCCTCACTTTTATACTAAATTCACCAGTAGTTAATATTGGTTCTCTCAGAATATATTTACAATAATTACAATGTCCACAACCTATCCACAGTGGTGGTGCTGCGGTAGCGTTGTCGCCTCACAGTAAGATGCTGTCCGGTTCGATTCTCAGCTAGATTGTCTTCTGCATGGAGATATGCGTGAATGGGTGTACCTCCGTTGAAGTTTGTGCATCAGGGCTGGTAACTTGGCATGTAAAAATCAACTACCAATCATTAGAGGACTGGAGTTCCACTGTGGCGACCTAACCGGGAAAAGCCGAAAGACACAACAACAGCAACAATGTCCACAACCTGTTGTACCCTTGTCTACCACACTTTTTATCATTGTAGGGTGTTCAAACAGAAATTTTACATTTGCATTGGTTTTGTAAACGAATCTAGGGTTGGTACTCATAACCAAGTGAAGTTCATCATTTGTCCTAAATAAAATCCAATTTTTATTCAAGATGTCCTTAACTTTTTTACTAAAACACCCATAAGTCAAACCCATATAGTTTTCAAATTCATTTAAGGTTACCACTTCCTTGTGGGTATCAATTGTATTACCTAACAGGGGTTTATACCTCACTCCCCAATTGTCCTTAACTAAATTCTACATATCCAAAATCATTTTCTCCTTGTATCCTCTATAAGGGTGACTGTTGTTATATTCCAAATAATCATAGGAGAATGTAGGTTTCCTGTATATATAGTGGAAGTAAAATCTTTCAAATTAGTATCTTTAGTGTTGCTAACGTCAAGATAATTAATAGTTTTACTGTTATGTATAGAAGGAAATTGAAAATTATCACTAATTCCATTAATTTAATCACAAAATTGTTCCCCTAGGTCCTCATCTTTACACAATATAAAAATATTGTCCAAAAATCTTAAATAAATGGGCCACTTGTGGTTAAATTCACTACAAAACACATTCTTTTTCTCCCAACTATACATAACTAAATTAGCAAATAAAGGGGCACAGCTAGAGCCCATCGCAACCCCTTGATTCTGTTTAAAATATTCCCCTTTGAAACTAAAAAAAAATATTTTTCAAAATTATATTAAAATACAAAGTAATAAAAGATCATGCTGCAATACAGTGGTACAGATTTAAAAATGTAACAGAGGAGAGATGTGGTATATGTCATGAAAATATACTAAGATGGAAACCCTGGAAGACATAAGTCAGATGGAGGTAGTCATGTAACATATGTTGTGTATGTGCTTATATGTACGACTGTCAGTGTATGCCCATGAGCATGATTAGGTATGTGTGAAATGAAGACCAAAAAATGAAACCAGGTATACCAAACCACCAAGTTTTTTATTCATCTCTCTTCAAAACAGTGAAAGAAACTTGTCTGTGTGGAAGTTTTTCAATTCCTGTATGTTTAGTTAATCACTATATATTAAAAAGCAGAAAAAAAAATCAGAAAATGGTAGTAGAAGAAGCAAAAACATCCTAACTATTTTGATATATTACTATTCTACAGAATTATTAACTGCATTAGGTATTCAGAAGTAATCCAAGCAGGGTAGACAGTCTATTTTCAGTCAAAAATCTTTTATTAACCACACAGACAAGCAATCCAAATAAAACAAAAAATAAACAGAATGATAGCTTCATCCAAACTTTCTGACTAATATACCTGTTATCAGGTATGGGAGTGGTTTATTTAGTTGTAAAACAAAGTGTAATGGTATATATGTTAGCAAATTCAAATCTCTTATTTATTTATTTATTTGCAGTTGGTTTACCAGGATAATCCATTGGGCCAAGATGAACCCGTTTTCAATGGAGTCCTGGGGAGAAAAGCTCCAGACATTTTAGGTTACAATAGGTTCTTTGAAATGTTTAGACATTGTAAAAAAAATTTGAGTAGACAATACAGATAATAAACAAACAATTACAATTAATTCAACAAGAGTTAAAACTTATATGAGAAGCAGATTAAACAGGATTTTACAGTTAAAAATAAGAAGTTATTATGTATTAAGAGTCCTACACTCATGAGGTATAGTGTAGTATATTCTTGCAGATACTATAGCAATAATAATATAAGAGTTAGGAGAAATGTTAGAGTGAAATCAAGGGTATAAGCAGGAGAAAGGAAAGGAAAAGGAAATACCCAGTATTAGTTATGAGGGGTGGGAGCAAGAGCATTCTTCCCCCATCTTTATAAGTGGGATATTCAAGCTGGCACTGTCCTACTTACTAAATGTCCTAATAATTTAAACCTTATGCACTTTAAATATAATCAATAAAATGAATAATGATATCTTCTTTTTTTGGCTTTTCCCGGTTAGGGGTCGCCGCAGAGGATCACCTGTCTGCTCATGACTGGCAGTGGAGTTTTATAGTGTTGAGTTGCCAGCCCAGCACGCAACCTTCCACAGAAAGCACACATGCACAGACTCACACCTAGGGCCAATTTAGAGTGTCCAACCCACCTACAGCATGTCTTTGGGATGCAACCGGAGCACCCGGAGGAAACCCACGCGACCACAGGGAGGACATGCAGACTCCGCACAGAAGGTACCCCAGTCGAGGATCGAACCGGAGAACCTCTTGCTGTGAGGTGGAAATGCTAACCGCTGCACCACCGCGGTCACCCAAAATGAATAATGATATGATTTATTACTGAACAAAGTCTGTGAATTTGTCAAAGGCATTATAATGCATAGTTGCAAATATTTAAACATTAGACCATTTGGCAATCACAAAAATTATATTTTGGCATCCAGAAAAAATACATTGCTCAAAACATAATCTATTTCGATAAATTATCATTAAAAAGATCATTTTCATCCTCCTAGACTTTTTCAGGTCTATGTACAAGAATCCTAAAAATATATATCGACAAAAAAATCTTACTAAAACTAGTCAATATGCATATTAAAAACAGTAAACCAAAATTAAAACAAGAATACAACCTTATATGTACATTTAATGAGTAAGTTAAACCAGGAAAAGTGCATCAACTTAACGTTATCCAGTGTGGGACAGTAAAAAATAATGTCCTTATAAAGTTAGTGAACACTCCATATAGAATAACACTAAAATCAGTACTTAAATAAGGATAGTGGAAAAATAAAATAAAATTCTTCCAGTAAACAATTTAGCAATTTTCTAAGTTCCAGTTCACTTTTAAATGAACAGTAGCACTTGAGTCCAGGCTTTCTGAAAGAGTTCAGCTTTAATTGCCATATGAGTTCACATTTTTCTAGCACATTCAGGATATCACCTTAAAGATAACCCATGTCTATGGGATCCAGTAAATGGAACTTAAAACCCATGTGTCTTCTATACAGAGAAAGGTGTTTAGCTAGTGCATTGTTTTTACAACCAGAGCAGATATCTGCCAGATGACATTAAATTTTATGCTTAAGTTTATTTATAGTCTTGCCCACATAAAATGCATCACATTCATTGCACTCTGCCCTGTAAATTACTTTTGTAGTGTTACAGTCACCCCTTGCACTGGTTTTAATGATTCTTTAAATAAGGGTGATAATTATCACCTTTCTGCATATGTATACACAAACATAGCTTCACATCTTTTAGTGTTTCTCTCATATAGTTTATGTATAAAATGTAATGCTCCTGGCCTTCCTGCAAACAAAGGATGGGACTTCGCCTAAGATGTCAGATAAGGATTTCCTGTGACTATGGCCCAGTTATCTTTAATGACATTTTTGATACTGTGATAATCCAGAGTATATGTCAATATAGACTGGTCTAAACTTTCTACTGACTCTCCCTCACTCAGTATTCACCTTCATTGTTTCCACCAACTAATTTCTACCCCAACTCGTTTCCACAAAAACTCTACCTCCAGCTCCACTTTAGACTGGATTCTTACTAACTCCCCTCAACATTACCACCAGCCCAAAACCCTACCAGACTCCCTCAGTGATCATCTCCCTACCTCTATCCTAAGATATGGCCCTCACACTCCTAAACCCCACCTCTTTAGAGATTGTCGGAAACTATCCTCATTTAACTCTTCTCAATTTAACTCACTACTGCAAAACATTGACTGGTCCATCCTTAAACAACTTCCCCTGAATGATGCCGTTGACACTTTTAATAGTATCTTCCTAAATACCCTGGACTCCCTTGCACCCTCTAGAATGATCAGAGTGAAATCTAATCATGCCCCTGGCTTTCAAAAGAAACTAAGACCATCATGAAACAAAGAGACAGTGCCTGAAAAGCCTGGATCAAAACTAAACAAACACCTCATCTTCTCAAATACAGACAACTACGTAATCTTGCCAAAAAACAGACAATTAAAGACAAAAAATCATTTTATACCTCAGGCCAGCATAAACATAGATCTAACCCCTGTAAATTCTGGTCTACACTAAATAGCATCCTTTACCCAGGCTCTCCCTCCAACCCTTCCCCCTACCCAAACTCGAATCCGGAGGAAACAGCTACCCTACTAAATTCCCACTTCATCTCCTCCATACAAAACCTCCTACCCTCTCAAACTAACTCCTACTCCTTACCTGATCCAACACCCAGCCCCAATAACACTTTTTCTCCTTCCAGCCACTTCCCACTTCTTACATCAAATCTCTACTGCTCAAACTTAAACCCTGCTCTCTCTCTCTCTACTGATAAATTACCTCCCACCTTCCTCAAACTTGCAGCTGACACTATTGCCTACCCTGTGACTATATTAATTAATAGATCCATGCTAGAATCTACTGTTCCTACTCTTTGGAAATCTTTCTACACCACCCCTCTCCATAAGGGAGGCAACTCTACTGATCCTACCAACTATCGACCTATTGCTATTCTATCCCCCCTATCTAAGATCCTGGAAAAATGTATCCATACTCAGCTTCTAAACCACCTTCTCAATCACAACTTACTCACCCCTACTCAACACGGTTTCCGCCCCTATCATAGCACTACTACTGCTCTACTCTCCTTCACCCACACCATTGCAGAATCTCTGGACAATAATAAACCTACTTCCTGTCTCTTTCTAAACCTCTCCAAAGCTTTTGATACTGTATCCCATCCTTTACTTCTATCTAAACTTGCAAACTTTCACCTATCCTCCTCCACCCTCAGCTGGTTTACTTGCTATCTATCTGGACGCCAACAATCTGTCAAATGGCTCTCCTCATATTCTCCTTTCCTGACAATCTCTACTGGGGTTCCACAAGGTTCCATCTTAGGCCCCCTTTTATTCAATATCTTCACTAATGACCTCTTCACCTCTTGCAATAATTCATCTCTCATTCAATACGCTGATGACTCCACTATTATTTCTACAGCCGACAGCATCTCTGACCTACACACTCTAACCCAAAAAGCTCTACTCTCCACAGAACAATGGCTTTCAAAAAACTTACTAATCCTAAATCCCAAAAAAAACAAACTCTTCCCCCCCCCATTCTTTTGCTCAACATAGATCTTCCTTTGTTGTTAAATCTTGTAATAATACAGCCATCCATCCTGACACCCACACTAAACTCTTAGGGGTTATCATTATCGATGAACTAAAATTCAATCAGCATATACAGCAATGCATATAGAAAACCCATCAAAAACTTGGTCTCCTATATCGGAGCAGAAAATACCTCACTCTTGAGGCTAGACTCACCCTTGGACAAGCACTTCTCCTCCACTCTCTCCTCTGTGCTGCCCCAGTTCTCACAAATATTCAAACTACTACCCTGAACAAACTTCAACAAACCTACCACAAAATAGCCAGATTCATTACTAACTGCCCAAACAACACACACCACTGTATTGCCTTAAAGTCTCTACAATGGCTGGAACTCCCACAATTACTTCATCTCTACCAATTTCACATGCTGCAATCTATGCTGTTTAAACCCTCCTGCTGTCCTTCCCTATCTCTCCTTGTTTCCATCTATACTCCTTCTCGATCTCTCCGCACCTCAAATCAGCAATTGCTTGATGTCTACCACCCTAACAAGTCTGTTGGTAAGCAACTCTACAAGCATTCTGTGGCCCAAGCTTGGAATAAACTTCCCCTTGATATACGCTCTATCTCTCATACTCCATTATTTAAAAAAGAACTGAAGACACATTTACTCAGTTCCAGAACCTGTCCCTGCTATGACCCTACTTAGCTCTCCCCTCCTCCCACACTCATATCTCTCTCATTACATCCTACTGTCACTCTTGACTTTCCCCATTTGTTCAGCAACTAAGAATTTAATTTTTTCAAAGAAAGAAAAAATGTAATTGTTTATTTCCACACATGTAGATGTTTATTTCTATTGCTTGCTATTATTGTTTGTAATACTTGTTTTTTCTTGTTCTGTGATCATATATTGTATTTGCTGGAGCTTTTCTCCTCGGGTCTCCACTGAAAATGGGACAATAACCCAGTTGGACTAACCCGGTTAACAAATGTCAATAAATAAAATAATAACTAAATATGTCAAGATGCAACTATTTTTGCATCTGTTATTCTCTAGTGGAATTCCTTAATAGTCTCCAAATAGGGAGGTTGAGTGAAGGTGCTTCAATCCTTTTTAGTTCTGTAGTGGGTTCCATGATGGTTTTTAACGTCTGACTTTCATTATCTCTCACAAGGACCTCATTCTCTAAGTTGTTCAGGTTTCTCAGAAAGGGTTCCATCTCTGTGGTAATTCTAGCTAATCTATAGCCCTGGGACTTTGTTATATTATAATTGTTTTTTGTAGGATGCAGACTTTTACTGTGAAGTAGTAAATTAACTCTTGTTAGTTTTCTGAACAGATCAGTGGTGATTCTGTTATTGTTAGTGTCCTTGGAAATCTGCATATCTAAGAAAGTGATTGAAGCAGAGCTGTGGGAAAAGGTACATTTCAAGAAGGGGGTCGTTTGACTGAGGTAAGTGATAAAATCACCAAGCTGCAAGGTGTCACCTTCCCACACAATAAATATATCATTAATAAAATGCAAATAGCATGTGATATGCTGCATGCACTTTATGCTGTTTAACACAAAGTCCTCCTGCCATTTTCCCAGGGATATGTTAGCTATGCTGGAAGCCATGACAGCCCCCATGGCTATACCAGTTTTTTTTTTTTTTTTGTAGTGTTTGCCATTGAACGTAAAGAAATTAA
Source organism: Protopterus annectens (assembly GCF_019279795.1). Lineage (NCBI taxonomy): Eukaryota > Metazoa > Chordata > Ceratodontiformes > Protopteridae > Protopterus > Protopterus annectens. The sequence goes on from NC_056739.1 coordinate 1,973,543,984, forward strand.
AATCCAGTACTAGATTAATGACCTTGCTTAACTTTTGCAGTTGTGCCTGTGCACCTTGATTATGCCTCTAAATGATTTCAAAGCTGTTGTTATACAGTAATTGTGAAGGAGCACTGTGTACACGGATTCCATATCAATAGTTAATAAAATACTGTCAGCTTCCACTGTAATTTTTTTTTTATTATTTTCCTTAAAAATCCATTGAATCTCTTATGTATGAGTTATTCTTTTCTGCTAAAGGTTTCACCAAGTAGTCAAGGTAGATGGTTGTGGGAAGTAAGGGAACCTCCACTTGCCACCACTGGTTTATAGGGTGGGTCTTCCCTGTTATTGTGTGGGTTTGGTATTCCAAAAAAAAGTTAAGTAAATGAGGGTTACCTTAATATACATTATGAATATGAATAAAAATTAAAACAAATTTTGTTTCAATTTAAGAATGTTTTAGACTGGCTAAAGTATTCAAGCCCAGATAGACATTAGAACTCAAATAATGTATCCATTTATATTCAGCAAGCTCAACTAACAAATCACTGTCACCATTTATCATGTCTTTCTTAATCTTATAAATAACTCTAACAATAAACATATGATCATGGTCATTTTCTTCAATCTGTTTAAATAATGCAAAAGTATTTACTTTTCTACTAGGAACAGAGATGAACTGCATTTTGATTATGAATATATTTCTTTTAAATTATTTATGCTTAATCAATTTATTGAATAATTAGTAAATTCATTGTTTTCTTTAAATAGCTGTTGCATCCAACCTTTTTTTATTCATTTAGAAAGAGCTTGTTTTGAAAGCTTTGTGTTCTTATGTTTTATTAAAAATGCAGTTCTTTGGTATACCTGGTTTCATTTTTTTGGTCTACACTTCTATGAAGGTAATCCTGTTTTGTTGCTGACTATCATTTGTTTCCTGAAAGGAAGACTACTCGTGATAATAAACCTGTCAGAAAGCTAATTACAACATAAGTGTGCCTGATGTCAGTATTGTGTAATGACAACTGCATGCAGCATTTCACTTTATTATATGTGCTGGGAATGTACAGAAATTATGGCTATGCAATTATCGTATTATGTGTGCACTTCCTGCTATTGCCACACATACACAGTTAATGCAATCTGAAAAAGTACACCTCTGAAGGAAGTATGCTATCATATTGTAAATCAAAATGTCTCCTGAACTGATCATTGTGCAACATGCACATACTTGGATACACATAACATACCTCACAGACAAATGCAACAGTACATCAACTACCTCTACCAAAAACATAAAATATCATAACATGTATCATACGTCACTTGTGATCACTATGTAGGATGTTGGACATCTGGATCTGTTGAATAAAGCATTCTTGCCTGTAACCACTATATTCTGCACAAATTAAAAAAGGCATACATCACTGGATTAGAACATATGCAATGTAGGTCAAGTTCATTTTGACTTGTACACTAATTGATGGCACCACACAAAAATTCACATTATACTTGTCAGATAATACACACTAGAATAGATAACCTGATCAATGTGTTTGAATGCATATGGCTTCCATTAAAGGGATTACAAAACATGTCCATTCTCTCTCTCTCTCTCCCCAAACATAAATGTTACCAATAGGTCAAATTGCAAACATCAACTGCTTTGGAGAAGCCAATCCTTCATGTTAACATTACTTTACACACTCAGTAGTTACACCTTACTAGATTAAAACACCTGTCTATCTGGGTTTATAACTCATTGAATTGCATATCAACCACTGACACCACAAAAAAATTCATATCTGAAGTGTCAGGAAGCACACGCTTGAAGGGATTACATCAGCACTGTGCTGGAATGACTATGACTTAATAAAATGTTGTCTGAGGGTCAATGAATTTAAGCTCTGCTAGCATTCATACCAGTATGAGTGTGCCATATTACCATCTGATAGGTAAACCAGTCCTGCCAGTCACTATTTATTTATTTTATTTATTTACATTTGTTTACAGGGAAAGTCCAACTGGATACAGGTCCATTTTCAGTGGAGGCCCGGGGAGAAAAGCTCCACAGTACAATAGAATGCAGTACATGAGAGAACAAAATATAGAACATACAATTGATTTTAATACATAAAAAGTTACAAGTTAACAGTTTTAGTTAGTGCAGTAGACAGTCATTGAGGTATAGTAAAAACATTGAGGCACATAGTCTGGGTTTACAAGCTTTTTAGGGCAAATCTGTTTATACTTATCTGAACATTTGACAATTAGATTTAACCTGGAATGTAGCATGAGCATAGCCAGTTAGTTAAGTAGTGGGTTTTAAGGAGTTTTTTGAAATGATTGAAGGAAGTCCTAGAAGTTATATGGATTGATAGTGTGTTCCAGGTTTTGGCAATGGTGCTGGCAAAGAGTGATTTACCAGCATTGTCTTTATGTTGGATGACAGTTATTAGGTTCTGGCTGTTAGATCATAGGGCTCTAGTGGGAATATGGGGCTGTATTAAATGCTGAAGTGCTGGGGTTAACTCTGGGAGGTAGTAGAGCCTGTGAGCTATAGAGAGTTGATTGAGCATGAGTATATGAGGCAACTCAAGCCATTTAAGTTGTTTTAGGGATAGACAGTGGTGGGACTTGTAAGAAGCATCAGATGCAAACATGGCAATCTTATTATAGCAAGATTCCATTTTATTCAGTTCTGTTTGGCGTAGATTAATCAAGATGGGAGAGGCGTAGAGGAGGGTGGATAGGAGATGAGTCCTAGTGATGGTGACTTTGGTATGTTTAGCCATAAACTGTTTGTCTCTGTAGAGGAGGCCTAGCTTTTTATTAACTTTCTTGATGGTTTGTGCTATGTGGATATCGAATTTCAGGTTGTCTATCTCTATGCCTAGCAGTTTGGCGTGTGTGGTTGGACTAATTTGAATGTTTTCTTTGGAGATGATGATGAAGTTGTTGCTCAGGAGAGGAGATCTACCTGGGCCAAAGAAAATTAGTTTGTTTTTTTGGGGGGGTTAAGAAGAAGTTTGATGTTAGTGAACCAGGTTTCGGCTAGGGTGAAGGTGTTTTGGGTTAGGGTTTGTAGTTCACTTAGGGTGGGGGTGGCACATATAAGGGTTGTGTCGTCTGCATATTGTACAACTGAGGCAGTTGACAAGGATAAAGATATCTGGTTAGCAAATAGGGAAAACAACAGAGGGCCGAGGATAGACCCTTGAGGGACTCCAATAGTTACTGGTAGCAGGGGGTACAATTGGTCTTGCCATAGGACAGCTTGCTGTCGATCTGACAAATAGTTGTTAAACCATGATACAGAGGAGGGACTTATATTTAGGGTAGATAGAGTTGCAAGAAACATGCTCTGGTTAACCATGCCAAAGGCTTTTGATAAGTCTAAGAATATGGAATAAGTAAATAGACTCTTGTTTCTGTGGTGGTTAACTATGTTGGTAAATGATAATAATGCTGTTGTGGTGCTGTGGGAAGATCTAAAGCCATCCTGGGATATGGAGAGTAGGTTGTTATTCTGGAGGTATTGCATAAGTTGAGTATGAACTACTCTTTCTAAAATTTTTGATAATGGTGGTAAGATAGCTATAGGGTGATAGTTGGTTAGTTATACGGAGTTACCTCCTTTGTGCAGTGGGATGATATGGGAGGTTTGCCAAGAGGCTGGTACTTTGCATTCTGACAGAGATCTATTAATGAGAATGGAGACTGGACAGGCTATAGCTTCAGCTGATATTTGAAGGAAGTCTGCTTGTAGCTTATCAGCTGCTAGAGTGGTTGGTTTAAGTTTAAGGAGTTTAGAAATTTCCTTGGTGGACACTGGGTGAAGTTGAAAACTGAGGGTATTGTTTTGTGTATTGGTGTGAGTTGTGATAGTTATTGGTGTGGGGTGGGTAGTACTATTATTTTGGGCATTGGCAAGGGTCTGGACTGTTTCAGTGAAGAATCCATTAAATTGTGTGGGTATGTTTTCATGATTATTTGGTAGCACAGGGGTTGGTGTAGTGGACTTTCCTGGATGCAGTATACAATTTGTGTTCCAGACTTTTTTGGGGTTATGAGCATATTTTTCTTGTAGGTTTTGATAGTAGTTAGATTTGTCTAGTTTGATATGTTTTTTGACTTTGTTCTGGAGCTGTAGGCAATTTTGTCTTAAGGGAGTGTTTTTTTTTTTATATTGAGACCAGGTGTTGTCCCTTTCTTTTATTATAGCTTTAGGGGGATTTGTTAGCCATGGGGCATAATTCATTTTTATTCTAATGGTTCAGGAGGGTGCATATTGGTCCAGGATTTTTAGGAAGGTTGTGTTGAAGTACTCAACTGCTTTGTCTAGAGATAATTGCTTTAGGGGTGTCCAGTTGCAGTGTTTTAGTGCATTGATGAAGTTAGTAGGTATGAAGGTGTTTTTGTTATGAACTACTCTGAGGATAGGTTGGCTGATGGTTTGGGATTTGTTCCTAATAAGGGAGGTAGGATGATGGTCACTTAGGGTATCTTGAAGACAGCCAGATTGTTGTGTAAGATCGGGGTCAGATACCAGGATCCAGTCCAAGATGGACTGGTGATTGGATGTTTTGTCAATTCTAATGGGGGTGGTTATAGTTTGGGTAAGCCTGTGGAGGTTTATAAAGGCAGTGGGATTATGGCTGGAGCAGTTGAGCCAGTCAGTATTAAAGTCTCCTAATAATATGGTTTCATGTGGAATGGAGTTGGACATCCAATTAAGCAGGTTTTCCATTTGAATGATATTATTTCCTGGTGAGATGTAGCCACCTGCAATAACTATGTGTTTATTGGAGTTTATTTTTAATTTGGCAAGAATTAGTTCCACATTTTTGACATCTTGGGTGTTGTAATCTAGTTGTTCTATGATGAGGTCGTTTTGGAATTTTATTGCAACGCCACCTCCCTTTTTCTCTACTCTGTCTTTGTGGATAATATTGTAGCCAAGGGTGGTAATCTCATTATCATGATGTTTTGGTTTGAGCCATGTTTCAGTTAACACAACAATATCTGGTTTGATTAGTGTCAATAGGGCATTTAGGTTCTGGATGTTCTTAAGTATGCTTTTAGCATTAATGTTTAGGAAGCAGAGAGATGAGGATGGTCTGTGGTATAGGGGATTTAGCTGATTCGAGTTAGCATTGACAAGTGTTTTGGGTCCTGGACTGGGGTGGACATCTCCACTGCAAGTGAGTTTTTGGAGTAGGTGTAGATAGAGTTTGGTAAATTTGTGAATTCTTTTAGTTTGTTTTTGTGAAGAGAGAGGGTTAGTTTTTATGGTTGGTTTGTTGCATGAGTAAGGGAAAGGTTGGGGTGTGGTAAGGTCGGATGGTGATATAGGGAAGTTTTTTAGTTTAATGAGATTAGCTGTGGATTCTGTATGCCATAGGGATGGGGCATGGTTATCAAGTTGCATGTGGTAGGAGGACAGATTGGAAAGCAGGAGTAAGTTGAAGACTATTAGTGTGTAGATGGATGCTTTTAGTAGTTTGGTTGGATGTGTGCAGTACATTTTAATTAGTTTAAGAAAAGGTGGGATGTATACAAGGGTGATATTTGTAGGTGTATCTGACTGGAGTTGTAATGGGAAGGGGGAGGTTGGAGGAATTTTCTGATAAAGGCAGGAAGTGAGGTGCAGTGTTGGGGAGGAACTGGAAGGGGAGGAGGTGACAAAAGGTTAGGTATAAAAGAAATGATATGGGGGATGGGAGGAGAGCAAAGTGAGCTCGAGCGTAGCGAGGGTGAATGCAGTGGGTTGACACCCACAGTGAGTGACTACAAGAAGTGACAAGATTCCCTAAGAAAACAATCAGTGAGCTATGGAGGTGAGTCAGGATATAGAGAGGCAGAAGAGTATGGATTTAAGGCAGAGGGAGAAAATCTGAGATATAGGAAGGTATAATAGCACAGCATGATAGGGTAGAGGAGGAGAGCAGGCTAGGGAAAGAATAACCAGTGGTGGGAAGCACAGAACGTAGATAAATTGGACATTATTAAAAGGTAAAGAACATAGATGGAAGGCAGGAGAGAGAAAGGGTGCAGTATCCAGACAAAGCAATAAAAAAGTCTACAAAAGCAATCAGAGACCTGGGAACAGGAGGATAGGTAAGTAAAATATGAGTGAGTCCTACAGTCAAATGGAACAGGCAGAAATTTGGAGAAATGCAAAATTCAAAAGAAGCAGGCAGAAATCAGGAGAATTTAGACTAGGGAGATACTCTACTAGAGAGACATTTAACAAGGAAGGAGTGTAACTAACAAAATGGGGAGGGGGGAGTTAAAATAAGTTTACATGCAGCCTAATTTAGACACTATGGTAGGGGAAGAGAGAAAAAAAGGTAAGAATAACTTGGAAGTCATGGGGGGATACAGTGCAGCTGTCAGTACCGATGCAGAGCTCAACCAATGGCACTACAAATACTCGTTTGCTTAACAAAGCAATAGCTAGTGCTACTGAAAGGATTACAGGACAAAATTCCATGGTGTGTAGCTGAAAATAGCAGTTGCAAGCACCTGGATAGAAGCAGAGAAGCTGAGGAGGTGATCAACTAGCAGTCAAGTTTTCTGAAGTTTCTAAGTTTTGGAGTGTCCGTGCTCTCAAGTATGGGGAGGGGAACAAACTAGACCCACTATGTAGTTGCGATGTACAGACACTAAAGGAAAATAGATAAGGAATAAATTGTAGTAATGGAGTTAGACAACCTCAGTGAAACAAACCTAATATCAATGACATTCAGGGTGTATAGCAAACACTATGCAGCAGAATTACTTAGCAATAACATGCTAATAATAATTCAGTTATACCTCAGCTGCAATCAGTAGACAGATTACAGATAAACACTGAAAACTAATAATGCTAGTTCATACAAAAACAGTTAAAATATATAAATGGATTGAAGAATAAAAATAGAAACAATAACTGTAAAACCACATGCAGCCAAGTAATGTGGTTCAGACATAAAGCCCTGACTTAACAGGAGCAGAGAACAAAAGCAACATAAGAAAGGAATGCACAGGATCAGTTGAAAAACCCACTTGCAGCCCCTGACATAGTGTTAGACCTCAGAGGTCGAACTGAATGCCAGCAGAACATTAACAATATCTATGACAAGGATAATATTCATTTAACTTAACTGTTTTCTGCATAAACGCAGATTTTCCAGTGTTTATTGTGATTTAAAAGCTTGTTTTTTTCACATATTGTACTTATTTGACTGCCTGCACTTTTAAAAAGTTTTTTTGTTTACATAATTTGTTTAACTGTTGTAGGCTACACACTAAAGTGTGATAGCCTTTTCTGATCATGTGCAGTCATTTAAAGCTGTTTTAAGTATATTTTTTACTGTTTTTGCCTTATCTTTTCAAAAAAAAAATTCCTTGTTTCCTGCCTTTCTAAGCTAGTATAGTCCAGTTTTCAGGCTAGTGCTGAATTCAGGGCTGTGATACTAGTTTCTGAGTTGCCCATACCTTACTTGGATAGAAGGAGGTTTCTCTGTTCACCTGTGAGAGAGGGGAGCTTTGAGCAACCTATCTGTCCCTGCAAGAATGATTCCAGCCCAGAAGTTAATAGTTTATTGGCCATTTTGGGCTAATTTCTATCCCTTTCATTTCTCTACTATAAAAACTGTTTTTGCATGGTTTTGCGCACCGGGCAGTGCTGGTTAGCTACGGTTAAATTATTCCTGGCTCCACTAAACCTCCTCTTCAGTTTTTCCCTTGAAACTAGTCTAACTCTCAACCTAAGCACTCAAAAAGCATCTTACAGCCCAGCACTTGCTCAGACTTAATAGCAAGCACTAATATACCCTGACACTGATTGCCCAGCAGGGCAAGGCTCTTTATTCACCCCTCACCAACCAAGCGACTAAGCAGCTCACCCTACTATTCAGCATAACAATAGGGCAACTTCAGGTGCACTCTCCAGTCCATCTGGTGAATCTGGGTATCCTGAGGCAATGTTACAACTGCCTCATGTACACAGACAACCCTCTCCTCCTGCCACAAAACACTAACATATGCGAGAGATGCAATTATACAGCCAAACTGGAAACTAAGTTGTCTCCACCCAAGACTGGAACAGACAGTCAAGAGGAGAAGGTTAACACTTGCAACACACCTCCAGCCGCACACAGACCTACTAAAACAGCACTGGCAAAAAATAAACATAAATACATAAAATCATACTTGGAGGCTCTATATAAAAACCTGCAAAAGCATCAGAGACCTCCAAAGCAGACACCCAAACAACCTGCACTTCCCGTCACAAACCAGACAACACATAAAACACAAAATCAGTGTGCCGCACAATCACAGCCTTTAAGGTGAAATAACATACCTAACACACTAGTAATAGGTGACTCTATAGTCAGGCGCACTGACGTCCCACTCACTAGGCTGAACAAGCAGAAGGTTACTGTTAGCTGCCTGTCGGGAGCCAGAATCTGCCACATAACACAAGCACTCAGGTCACTCCAGAACAAGTACAAATATGACTCTGTCATTGTTCATGTTGGTGTGAATGACCTGAGACATACCTCCCTGGACTACATGAAAAAAGACATGGAAGAGCTCTCTGATCATGCAGCCCAGGCTGGTATGACCCTGACCCTGAGTAGCATCCTGGCCTCACCAAGAATGATACCTCAGTATAAAGAAAAAATGATCAATTTCAATAATTGGCTAAGCTTCTGGTGTCATTCAAAGGGGATCCAGTGTCCATCAACCTGGGACTACATGCTCAACAAGCAGCATTGCTTCGCAAGAGACGGCTTGCACCTGTCATGCCTAGGCTTTCAAATACTGGCCAAGGCTCTTGCTGCCCCCATACTGCCTTTTTTAGTCAAGGCTCAAAAGTCAAACCCACCTCTGTAAACAGCACAATTAACAAAAAACTGAGGGTTATGCTACTCAATGCCAGGAGTGTTAAATGAAAAATACTGTAATAAAAAGATCAATACACAGGAGGTTCAGGTTCAGGTACTTTACTAGTGTACACCAGGAGGCAAAAAACGTACAAGTACAGAATTTTGTCTGAATAAAACAGGAAGTACACAACTCTTATAGTCTTTCTTGTTAGCCATTGCCTACCAGACTGACGTGGTCAGCCACAAGTTATTTTACATCATTTTAGCTTACAATATTCTATTCATCAGAGGTGCTGATACTACATTTTGCTTAAAAAAGAATTTTGGTAAACAACGTGGCCTTGCTAGCCACCTGGTTAGTTATAATGTCCTTTTATGAAAGTTGCCACTCAAGGTTCTAAGCTAATTCGAGCACAATAGCAGATACAGTTCTCAATACATTTCTCTAACCAACTCTTTGTTTCATGTATCACTTCTTCCTTGCAGCTGTGTGTTATCTAGGAACATGGACAAGGTCAATTGTTCAAGCAGGATAGAGCAGAAGATTATCATTATTTTACACTTTAATTTCCTGACCCAGCAGATAATCACTTGTGGAAAGCATAAACATTAACTTTTGCTGTGCTAGCAGCTGCCAGGGTCAGAGGCCAACTTGCAGAAAGCACACTGCAGTTTCATATGAATTCATTTTTCTTGTCATAACATTAATAGAATAAAAATGTATTAATCCCTTCTTTGCTTCTAATAAGCACTAAACATATACATTAATACATATTCTTCTAACATTTTCCCCCCTGTTAATACTTTTTATTCTATTCTCAAAAGCATAAACAGTTTTATTTCTTCTCCTAACCTCTTCCACTTAGGACTTGCAGTTAGGAGAGTCATTCAGTTTAGACTTCGGAAAGAATTTCATTTGGAACCAGTTTTTCAAGTTCAATGTCTTGATACAGGGTTTCAGGGACAGACATATCTATGAGATCTTTAATTAATCTTTTCATGCAGGGAATTCCACAACAAATACATGCTCCCAATAGGAGTAAACCTACACAGATGGCAATCAGAATGTTCATTAGGATGGTACCCCACCCCCAAACAAATTCTGGAAAAAGTCCGTCAGTGGGTTTGGGCCTGGTTTGGTCATGGCCGACACTTGCTGAATCGCCTTCAGATGGTTATTAATTTCATGCTTATTGTCTGGTATATAAGAACAGCACTCCTGTTTTATCAGTGCACATGTACCACCTCTCGCCGCCAGGGTGAAGTCGAGAGCCATACGATTTTGCAACACAACAGTTCTCATGGCATTTAGTTCATCAGTCACTAATTCGAGAGCAGAAAAAGTTGCATTACTCATTACTTCAAGAAGTTTCAACAGTTTTCTCAGCTCCCAAATCGATTTTACTGCGCCATATGCTGGGAGTATACCTGCCCAAGATATAACAGCGTCACTCAAGTACATATGTGTCAATTTGTCTTTGTCCTTCACGGAGTTATGATCTTTCCAGCTTGCTTCAATTCGCCCTACTGGATTCACAGGTTTCTCGATTGGATCTTCAGTTTTCTTGGTAACATCTCTTACGTTCCGTATTTTTCCCAGAGGCAATTTTGCAGTGTGTTGTATGGCCGGAACCAGGTAACCCAAAAAACCACTGCCGGACCAATTCTCAGGTAGCCATTTGTATGCCCCTTTCCCACACACAAAATAACAGTTTTCAACTTTAGTGCTAATACGCACTCGCCCTGCATGAAACATTTTCTTATCTATGATTGACAATTGTTTAAACAAAACAGGATTTCTTTGCATTTCATTCAATGTCGTTTTCATTGAGTTTAGATATGAATCATAGTTAGTATTGCAAACAGTATTCCCACTACTAGTCTTAATATAACATTTATAAGATATTGTTATGTTACAGTTACTCCAGCCCACCTGGAGAGTATCGTTTTTATAAAAACACACAGTCCCCTTTTGTGTAATAGGTAAATACAATGCTATTTTATCCTGTGATCTCACAGTTGTAGTGTCAAAAAGCAGATTTTCCCAAGTCAAGAAACTAAGGTCCCTCATGAAATCATCCAAGGCTAACTTCAAAAGAAAAATAGCCAAGTATTCAAAAGATAACCACAAAGCCTTCTTTAGCTATGTTAATAATCTAAGTGGCAACTCACGGATATGCACTGAACTAGTGCAAAATAGCACAAAATATACTGAACCTACTGATATTGTCAACATCCTGGCAGATAGATTCAGTGCAAACTTCACCTCTCTCTCACCTCCAAAATGGCCCACAACAATACCGGAAAAGTGTAGTGTCCCAAAAATCACAGGCACACAGGTGAAAACAGACCTTTCAAAAGCCAAAAACACAGCATTAGTGAGACCAGATGGCATCCCAGGCTGCGTCTTGCATGAACTACAGAACAAATTAACCCCCCACCTAAACATGCTGTTCAATCTTAGCCTCTCCACAGGCTATGTGCCCATAGAATGGCACACAGCAACGGTTATTCCTCTCCACAAAGGAGGAGCCACAACTGACCCTGTTAACTATTGCCCCATAAGCCTGACTAGCCTGGTCTGCAAGGCTATGGAGTGCATCATCATGGAACTCATTAACAAAGACATTGGAAATCTCCAAACACTTGACTCGACCCAGTTCAGCTTTATTAAGGGCAGATCATGCCTACTAAACCTGGTTGACTTCTTCAAGGCATTCACCAAGGCCATAGATGAGGGAAAGGTGGTTCACACAGCCTACCTTGACCTCGCCAAGGTTTTCGACACCATTCCCCACTCGAGTATTACAGAAAAACTCACCAGCCTGAGCATAAACCCCTACGTCATGAGATGGGTTGCCAACTGGCTTACAGACAGAACTCACACAGTAAGAATAGCGAGCTCCAGGTCTGACTCTAAACCAGTCACAAGTGGTGTCCCACAAGGCTCGTTCCTGGGACCCCTACTATTCAGCATATACTTCTCAGAAGTACAGGCAAACACAGAAGGACTATGGCTAAGCAAGTTTGACGATGACTGCAAACTGGGAGCCATAATTGACTCTCCGGCTGACATGGACATCCTCCAAATGGTCCTTACTAAGACGGACATCTGGTGTCAAAGTCATGGCCTCAAGCTAAATGCCAAAAAAGGCATAGTCATCCCATTTGGGAAAAGCAAAACATCCACGAATTACCACATAATTAGCAGCCCCCTTAATACAGAAGAGGTAATAAGAGATCTGGGGACCCAGATAGATAGTAATCTCTCCTTTAATAATCACATTGCCAAAGTAGTTAGGAAATCCTTCTACGTGGCCCATCTAATTTCTAAAGGGTTTGCATCTAGAAATAGAGGTTATAGTGCCCCTCTACTCATCACTCATTAGACCCATCATAGAGTGCAATTACCCATTTGGGATGTACCTCACAAGACACTTCCAACAGCTGGAAAGACCACAAAAGTACCTCACCAAGAGGATTACTGGCCTCAAACATATGTCCTATGCAGCCCGACTGAAAAAACTCCGGCTGTACTCAGTGGCATATCGTTTACTCAGAGGTGATCTCTGCCTGACTTACAAAGCCATGTCCAACACAGAATTGATGGACATGCTCCACCTAATGAAATCCAAGTCACTGCGAGCCACACGCTCTAGTGAGCTAAACCTCACCACAACAATAAATAGAACATGCTGGAGGGATAGATTCCTGTCACAGAGACTCCCCATGCTTTGGAACAAAATTCCAAATTACATCAGGCAGAGCCCCTCACTAACACTCTTCAAGAGAAACCTTGACAAGTGGATGGGTAACAGAAAATACACCCCTGGGATCACTTCATTGACTCTGCTTGACAGAGGATCAGTTAATTAATCAATGGGCGGTGAAAGCCAACACACTCTGGCTAGGCTTATAAATGCCCTCAGGCAGATAGTCTAGTACCTACCTATGACCCTATGAACCTATGATACAAGTGTAAATCAACAGTAATACCATCAGTTGGGTAAGGCAGCCATGTCTGTCACTGTTGTTCAACACACATACATTAATTATACATGTCCAGATGTGGACCCCCTCCCTATCTATGTACACACTCAATAGCACAGTGTTTAAGTTACTCGCTCCTCAGAAGAAGTCTTACTACAGGTGTGAGAAAGAACTCATTTAAAGGCATGACATCATTATTGTTTGAAAGGCAAATGTTTGGCTTAAAAGTGAGTGAAAGGTTTGTGAAAGTCCTCTACCCATGAAAATATTTCCAATGAGTGGAAGTGCAAACACCAGATCTATCAGGTAAGCCAGTCTTACCTAATCCTAGAGTTGCATACATTCATACTAGCCAGTCATTGCTGGATATGAACACTTGCCTGTCTAATTCCACAATATAGGAAATATTTTATAAACTGCCAATGCCACAGGAAAAGTCTTATTTCAAGTGTGAGAAAGAACACAGTTGAAGTGATGACATCATCATGGTGTTACAAAGCAGATGTTTGATCTAAAATGGACTGAAATTGTTGGTGGAGCCCTCTCATCATGGAAATGTTTATTCTGAGTGAATTGTACAAACCAATCCTGTTGGATATGCCAGTCCTACCTGTCACTATAGTAACATACAATCATATTAGTCAGTCCTTGCTGGATTTAGACACTTGCCTATTTAAGTCCAAAATCTAGACAGCATCGTGTCAACTACTGACACCACATGAGAAATGTTATTACAAGTATTGGACAGCATGTATTTGTAGTTTACATGGCATATGTTTGGCTGAATGGGCAATGCATCATGACAGATATACAAAACAGCAATGTGCTGATCCCAGCTGATTACATACTGTAAGAATAACCCATACATCACATCAGTCATAGAAACTGTTGTGTCGTAAGTGACACATATGTGTGCCACATTAAGGTACAGTGAGCAGTGATCTGATTGATGATACTTACAGATGTCAACCAGTGGACTGCCACACATGCATTCCTGAGTGCTCATCTCATGATCATTGTATGAATTTTTTCATTTATTTTGGGGATCAGTGACAAGAATTTGTAATGTGTGTACATTATGCAAGATAACTACAAGCCATACATGCAAATCATTTAACACTACACATATTAGGACTAGTCTACATGTATGTGTCCAATTGAACCAGTTCACTGGAACACAATTAGAATGGTAATGCTTATCATTACCAAACTCTTTTACATTAGTTTAGTAACTAGACAGTACTACAGAGAACTCCTAATAACTTGGCTACAATTAATTTTACTACAAAAAGCCAATAAATAATACGAGGCACTGGCATTACTTTCTTTCAAAACTCCTTACTGAAGTGCACTGCTGTCATGCTCATTTGTGCAACTGATGGCAAACTATTAGCACATGAGTACTTACTTTTTTAGTTTTTAATTTATAATGGGAAGTAACAGCAGTCTTTAATGCTTGATGTCAAGCATTGCACAAGTATATGAATAAAGAGTACAGGCATATACTGTAGACATTTCTGTTTTTGAGTAATTTCAGACCAGGTGTATATGTTTTATTAACATTTTGTGTGTCATCATTGTAACATGTATCATGACCAGTAGTGTAATTTGTTCATAATATGGAGTCACTGAGCAGATTTTTGCACAATCTCCAGATCTTTACATCATAATTTTGTTGTGTTCCTCATAAAATGTGTTTTTCTAGCAAATTATTCAGAACTGAAGTCACTGCATAATAATGTACATTAAAATGTCAGACTTCTTATCATTCAGAAAATGCATGCTAATGTTAAACCTATTATTTTAGCTCCTTTCTAAGTTTATGATAGCAAGAATTAATCTGTCCCTAATTATGAGCCTTTCTTCCTACATTACTTTTGTTTTTTTTCCAGATTTCTTGCACTTAATGATGGAAAGGCAGGGCTGGAATACTGGTAGAACAAATAGAGAAATAATTAGGATACTGGTGGTGGACTAACATATCTATCCAGTAGTTCATAAAGGAAACTATTATGAGAAAACAACCTTAACTAATTCAGACTACTAATTCAGACAATCAAAATTAATGCAGCTGGTGATTCCCTCTTTGCAAACTCTGCAGGCAGAGCCTGGAATTGATTTCCAGCTGGTGTTACTTTGCTCTCCTCCCTATGCCAATTTAAAACTAGACTCAAACAACATCTGGCACTAAACTGGCTTTGCCACTGCAACAAGCCTGACTAACTCTCATCAAGAATGTGAAAAATCTATTAATCAGATTAATGTTGAACTTACCCCTGACTGTCACCAGGGAATAACTCTAACCTGTTGAACTTGTCTATCCATGTCTGCTTATGTATTCTTTCTCTATACCATATTTCTAATATGTTTTCATTGTTTTTATTGTTTCTGCTTACCTTGGAGCTTTTATCCCTGGGCCTCTGCTGAAAATGGACATGAATCCAGTCGGACTATCTCAGTCAACAAATGTAAAATAAAATAAATAAAAAAATAAAATGAACTAATGTTTGAGTTATTGCTGGATTTGAAAACCTGCCAGTCTGCATCAACATTCTCTAGAGCTGATCATTATCTAAGTGTACCCCAATGGAAGTCATATTTCAGGTAGTAAAAATAACACATTCGAAGAGAGAGACAATTAAAAAAGTGTGAAGCAAGGGACTAAGTGTGCAGCAGACTTCTTGACAGTAATGAGACTTGAAACATTTCACATGGAGTCATTAAACCCTGGTTCCTGTTATACAGATGAAAAAAAACTGTCTCCTCATAGTACTCAGTTTTGCTTTCTGTCACGCAGCAGGACTAGGCACAGTAGCTCAAGTAGCAGCATACTAATGTACCCGAAGGTGAAATCTTCACTTTGCCATAGAATATGATCTGTCATTTTCCACCACTTAGTAGTGGTGCTCAATGCTAAATGTTATGCAAATTCTGAGTGGAGAAACAGAGAGTTTATTATATAGGCATTTCTGGCCACATGTGTGGTGCATGACCATATTTTTTCACCAAGTTAAGGTTATAAAAAGAGAATGATAGGAAGTGATGAAAATAGGGGTAAGCAGAGGCTAGGACATTGGGGGAAGACTAAAGGAATGTGTAAGATTGCGACGAGAGAGCAACATAGTTATCCACCTCTTTACTAGCTATGAGTGCATTTCTACAAATAATTGGATGAATTGGATCAAGGATGTGTAATGACAACTTAATCATTTGTCTAGCCAATTTGACCAACTCACTTCTCTCATACACACTGCCCTTTTCAATTTTCTTAAGAGAGAGGAATGTTTTAGAAGGTAATTAGGAAACAGTGGGGTAGGTAGGGTAGGTGAGGTAGCAGGTGCAGACATACAATACATACAAGACAGGGATTGTTATGGAAATAAAAGCTTTGGGGAAACCATGATTGAGGATATGGGACTTCAGAGGCACACTTTCATCCAGCATGATTACAGTGTGAATCTAGTCCTCACCCTCTGGACTTTCATCATTGTCTGTCCCAGACACATTGGACAGTGCTGGATGATGCATCTGTTAGGTTAATCAATGCAGGATTGTTTCCACTTTGACAATGCAGGCACTTGATTGATGGGTGACAAGTCACCACCCCCACTGGCATTATTCTCAGTGGGTACTAGTTCAGATGGTCTCTGGGCAGAGCTACCTGACACAGTTGGGGCTGGTAGTGTACAAGTTGTGGAGGTGACACTGCCAAGTTGTGACACAGAAGTGGTGGGTGCCAATGCTGCCTGTGTTGGTTGTCTGAACCTTTGTGGCTGGTCTAGCTCCCTGTGATGGTGATCATTCATGTTGTAGCATGAATTATAGTCCAAATGTCGTTACAGAAAAAAAGAAAGAGATAAGGTGGGAGGACAGACAACACAGAAAGATATAATAAATGTCATTGAACTGTAATATACCCAGGTCCATGCATACTCCCACATAACTATTTAGATTTGTCAAATCCACATATGAATGTCAGTCCATGGATCTACTTCAGTAGATCGAAATTTTAAATGTTTGAATGTCAAATGGCCAAGACCATAACATTGAACATTTAAAAGTTTGAACACTGAAGTAAAACAAAAAAAAACAAACAAACAAAAAAACTAAACAATTGTAGCAGGGGGGGCAAGCTGCCCTGCACACTCTCGCTACTTAAATATACCAACTCCAAGATTGCACTACATTGCGGAAAAGGGAAATCTTCCCATTCCACACTGTACAGGGATCTCCATTCAGTCCATTTGAACTTTTAAAAATTTGATCATATATATGGTCTCGGCCATATGAGGTTAAAATTTTTAAAAGTTCGATGTCCTGAAAGGGACCCCAGTCCATATATGTGTGTTAAAGTACACATTAACCTCATCAATATTTTCAGCATTATGCAATTACTGTGACAATTGCATTTATGTTTTATGCATTATGACTCATAAAATGTGCATGTGAACTGGTTAAATTGGTATTCTAAATTACCGCTTGCAGGATAATAAACTAGCATGAAATATAGCTAACATATATGCTATAATATATGAATATATGCTGCTGCTTGGATATGAGCTAACAAATATCTACAGTAACTAAAGCATTGGCTAATGTATTTGAGCAGATACGTATGGTTTGCCTATATGGAGTATGCATAGTCATATCTGATTGTGGCAAGCAATTATGTACTTATGTCCAGAAAAGTGATAAAAATTAGTTCAAAATCACTGATATTATGAAATGTCTATCAGCCATGCATAAGCCATACTTACCCTGTGCCTCTCTGTGACATTGTATATGTACCTATGCCTATCTGTTTTCTTCTACCACTGCAGAACAGAAAAAAATATAATGAACAACTTTTTCTGTTGATAAGTTATGATATTGTATCTCCTGGTAATGGCTCCCTGCACTTACTGAACTCAGGTGGGTCCTGGGTCCTAAAATATTTCTCCTATCATCTAATGAGGTTCTGCTTATGACTTTTCATGTCTCTGCAATGGTGACAGCATTTTTCATCGGTACATGGGATGCCAGTTGAACTAGTGACAGCCTTGACTAAGCTATTCTAGCTGTGGACTGTGAGCTGGTATAGTTTACCTGCAGCAGTCATTGGCTGTAACGTTTAATGAAGAGTCCAACAAAAATCTTGGACTCCTCCTGACAGCACCTTTGTGCTCTAAATGGAGCACTATCCTCATCATCACCTCAATGTCTTCTCAAAGATATCAGGAAAAATGACAGGGAACCAGTGACCAATTAAAATCTTGTGTGTACTGGCTTATGCACATTGATGGACAAGCTAGACAAGCACATTCGCATGGCAGAAAGCAAAGAAAGGGGCTGGAATGAAATGAATGTATGATTTCTTCAATGTAGATTTTAGGTGAGAAACACGGCAGTAAGACTTGGCCATGTGTGCTAATATTTGTATGTACAAATGCTCCACAGCAAATGCTGTTACATTTCAAATAATATATGGCCACCTCTGGGCATGTTCTCTGTGATGGCTGATAGCATTCATAACAAGAACAGTGTCACAAACAAATATGAAATAAAAATCTCGATAAGTTTAATGTCATTCAGTGTTGTCCTCATATAAAATTTGTTTAACTACTAAAAATGCACTGGGGCATAAAATGCTTTGAAAACTGTGAGTTATAGCACCTTGGAATCCTTGGAATCCTACCCATAGAAAAGGAACCTCAACTTCTTTATTCCATGTACTAACTGTTAATGCCACAGGAGAAATAACATTCCCAGGGTATAAGATGAGGTATGTGCAGTTCTAAAAATGACTGTATATGGACCTACATCTGACGACACTCTAATTGCTGCCCTTTGAGGTTTTCCTTTTTTGAAGGAATATTCGGAACAAATATGTATTCTTGTGGAATATTTTCTATTGCATTTTTTTTAATATTTTCAGTGTTAACTGACAAGTGCTTAGTCAAGCTTATTTGTATGGTTGACAGCAAAGTCTTAGTGCATGCATAATTGTTTTCTGAGGTTTTTGCCATAGGAACTTAACAGTTATTTACAGTCATTCCTGCATACTGACAATGCTCCATGTCAACTGGCAGGCAAAGAGGAAAAAAACATTTTTAGAATACTGACTGCGTGATTACCTGTTGTTTTTATTCACATTATGATGCACTCATGTTATAACATATATTGGGGAGCGGATCATACATATTTTACAGGATGTGATGTCATGCACAACCTATATCAATCCAATGTACACTTAGTAACAGACTCATGGCTATCAGACTCCCCTGTAAGGACAGGGCAGTATTCATAATCTCAGCCTATGCCTCAGAGCAGAGTTGTGATAGTGAGGAAGAGCGCATTCAGGCAGCAGTTGCAGGACCTACCAGATAAAGTAAGACAGCATGAATTGATGTTGATAATAGGTGACATGACTACACATAACAGGAAAACAGAACAGGATATGAGGACTGTGTGGGTCCATGTGGGTGGGGCAACAGGAATACAGAAGAAGAAGCTATCTTAGACTTATGTTTGGAAGATGGCTTGATGGTGACAAACAAATGGTTCAGCAAGAGAGACACTCATAAAATCACATACAGGAGAGGCCAACATGCAACTTAGGTAGACTTCCTTCTAGTAAGGAAAGGGCAGTGGGGTTAGAATAAGTGATTGCAAAGCTGTCCCCAGTAAAACACTCAGCCCACAGCATAAACCACTGGCTGCCACAATCAGCTTCAAGCATTGGTCAGAGAAGACTCTAAGGTCAACAGGGACCAGGCTGAAGACCTGAAAATTGACTGGAGAGAAAGCACAACAGTTCAAGGAATTCCTCAGGGAGCTACCACCTTAAAAAGAACATGAAATAGGTGGAGGTGAAGAGGAATGGCAGTGCCTCAATACAGCATATGTGAGAACTGCAGAACAAATATGCAGCCAAGTCAGGTATGGAAATAAGGTACATAAAGAAAGCTGGTGGAGGAATGCAGAAGTCTAGGATGTCATCAAAAGAAAGAAGGAATGCAGAAAAGGTGGGAGATAGAAAAGATGGACCAGAATAGGAAAGAATCATCATCTTCAGCCCCCTTTTTCCCATTTTCTACATGGAGTCAGGGAATCCTGTTAACTGTCACCATCTCTCTTGATTCAATGCTACACTCCTGCCTTCAACACTCATGCCTGACTGTCACAGATCTTCTTTCACACAATCCATCCACCTCTTTGCTGGATGTCCTCATTTCCTCTTGCCTTCTTTCTGTCTGTCTCAAATCACCAGATTGGCTTATGCTTTTTTTGCACGTGTCCAAACCACTGTAATCTGTTCTGTTTGATCTTTTCTGCAATTGGAGCTAATCTGCCATCTGCTCTTATGTCCTCATTTCTTTGTCTGTCCCACAGTGTGCATCCTATTACCTGTCTCAGGCACTTCATTTCCATCACCTCTAGCTTCTTCAGCTGCTCTGCCTTTACTGCCCAGGTTTCTGCACCATACAGTAGTAATGGTTGCACCACTGTCTTGCACACCTTGCTTTTCAGCTTCTTTGGCATTTTTCTGTCATAGACTACACCTGACACTCTATGCCAGTTGGCTGCAGCCCCTCTGATTCTAGCTTTGACCTCTTCATTCAGGCTTCCCTTCTTCTCATCTACCCCTCCCAGATACTTGAAGCTATTTACCTGTTCCACTATCTTCCCTTCTATCTCAATTCTCAGCTTCTTCTGATTTCCCTAGTTTGCTGCAATTAACACTGTCTTATCTGTGCTTAGTTTCATCCCATGTGCCTTCAGTTTCGCATTTCAATGTGCTATACTTATTTATTTATTATTTATTTATTTATTTATTTATTTATTTATTTATTGACATTTGTTAACTGGGAAAGTCCACTGGGCCAATGACCCATTTTCAGTGGAGGCCTGGGGAGAAAAGCTCCATACAATCACATAACTTTTTACATAACATCAGCTTAACTTTGAAAGTCAAGAAAGTTTTTACACAATACAAAATGAAGTGGATATACAAGACAAATACATATTATAGAGGTATACAATACAAGAAAATAAACCCAGTGTGTTAGATTTTTAGTCATTCTGTTTATATATTCTCATAAGTAAGAATACTGTTTAATCAATTCTGTTTATTCAGCCACAGAAATAAAGAAAGCAAGAGAGATTGGATACAAAGACAGATAGTGTAAACTGCAACTATATTAAGTTAGTAAAAGTATTTGTAGTGTTGTTTGTTTGTCTTTCGGCTTTTTCCCGGTAAGGGGTCGCCACAGCGGAACTCCGGTCCGCTAATGATTGGCAGTAGATTTTTATGAAACGCCAAGGTGCCAGCTCGATGCCCAACCTTCAACGAAGGCACGCCCATTTACGCACGCATGTCTTTTAAATGCTACCCAACTGCGGGGAGGACATGCAGACTCCACACAGAAGGCACTCCTAAGCCAAGCCGAGAATCGAACGGGAGAACCTCTTGCTGTGAGGTAATAATGCTACCGCCATACCACCGCGGCATGAAAAGTATTTGTAGTGTATAGTGGCCAAAACATTTAAGGTGGTTAACCATATGACTACAAGAACAGACAAGGTTACTGAGATAGTGTTCTTTTAGTGCAAATTTAAATGTTTTTAAAGAGTCTAGTTGAGTAAGAGAGAGAGGGAGCGCATTCCAAAGTTTGGCAATGGCATGGGAATAGAGACATTGTCCAGCTCTTTTGTTGGGTTTAGTTATGGTTAAGAGTTGTTTGTTAGAGGACCTAAGATGCTGAGTAGGGGTGTGTGTTTGTATTATAGTTTGAAGGGATGGACAGTAGTTTGGATTATTTAGTAGTTTGTGGGTGAGAGTAAGTTGGGAGTAATGTAGGTAATGAGGGAACTCAAACCAGTTTATAGATTTAATGGCCAGGCAATGATGTGTGCGAGTTGGCATGTTGGAGACAAACTTAGCTATTTTATAGTAGCATGACTGCAGTTTAAGGAGAGATGTGTGTAGGTTAGTGAAAATGGGGCAACCATAGAGGAGGGAGAGTAGAAGTAGACTGTTAGCTAGTTTCAACTTGGTAGACTTGTCCAAATAGAGTTTATGCCTACAGAGTTTGCTAAGCTTAAAATGGGTATTTTTGATTGAGTTGAGTATATGATTCTCAAAGGATAGTTTGTCATCAATTGTGATGCCAAGTAGTTTGGCTGTTTTTACAATTTCAATTTACGTACTGTTCTCTGAGAATATTTCAAAGTCTAGAGTTAGAGGTTTGGTTCTGAAGAGTAAAAGTTTTGATTTTTTGGGATTAAGTAGCAGTTGAGCTTTGTTAAGCCAAGATTTGATGGAAGTAAATGCATTTTGTGTTAAGTTTAGGAGATCTGGGAAGTTGTTAGAGGAAGTAATTATTGTTGAATTGTTCACGTATTGAATGACTGTACTTTGCAGGGGTGCTTTATGGAGACTATTAATAAATATGTTAAAAAGCAAGAGCCCAAGAACAGACCCTTGGGGAATGCCTGTGTTGTTGAGTAGGTAATCTAATTGCTCACTTTGCCATCTAACAGATTGTTTTCTGTTGTGTAGATAGTTATGGAACCAGGATAATGTGTGTGGGGGGAGCAGTTTATGGTCTCAAGTTGTAAAAGTAGTTTTGAGTAGGACACTGTATCAAAAGCTTTTGATAGGTCTAGTAGGATCACTGATGTTACTAGGCCTGCATCAAGAGCTTTGTACACAGTGTTGGCAAATGACAGTAAGGCTGTTGTGCTGTGTGCTGGCTGAAAACCATGTTGAGTGAGTGCGAGTAGGTTATTGTCTGTGAGATGTTTTAGCAATTGAGAATGAATACACTTTTCTAAAATTTTAGATAGAGGTGAAAGTATGGAGGTGGGCCTGTAGTCAGCTAGATCATTGGTGTTACCACCTTTGTGAAGGGGAGTAATAATTGAATTTTTCCATAGTTGTGGGACATATAATTCAGAGATTGATCGGTTAATGAGAATGCTAATTGGAAGAGCTATAGAATCTGCTGCAAGTTTTAGGTATTCAGCTGGAAGGCCATCAGAAGAAGGGGAGCATAGTTTTAGTTTTGAGAGGAGTTTACAAACTAGAGAGGTGGGTACTGGTTGTAATGTAAATAGAGGAGTGGATGGGGTTTTGTTGGAATTACAATTGATGTGGGGGGAGTGGTTAGAGAGTGTATTGTCATTTATGTTGCCGATTAGGATAGTATCAATAAAATGAGAATTGAAGGCTTGGGCAATTTCTTGAGGGTCTTTGTCAGGAGATGGGGAGTTCTTGTCCAGAGTCTGCCTGTAATGCGTCATCATCTGCATACAGCAACGTTGTTGATCTATCCACTCCAACCTGGTTGCTAATGTAGTCCATCACCAATATGAACAGCAGTGGGCTCAGAGCTGGACCATGGTGACCCCCCCACTCCCACTCAGAACCCCTCTGTGAGGCCAAACACTGTTAATACTTGAGTCATTGGTTCCTTGAACATAGCCTGCACTAATTCTACCAGTGTTTCTGGGACTTCAAACCACCACAGTACTGCCTAGATCAGCTTTCTTGGGACCTTGTCATATGCTTCCTCCAAGTCTAGGAATGCCCAGTTGGACTCTTTCCTCATCTCTAGTTTCTTCTCAACTATCTGTCTCACTGCAAACATTGGGTCAGTTGTGCACATGCTGATCTAAATCTGAACTGCTCATCTCTCATCTTACATTCTACTACTCTGTGTATCCATTTATCAATCACCTTCTCTAGAACTTTCATGCAATGTGATAGGAGTTTGATTCCTCTGTACTGCCCACAGTTGCGGATGTTCTCTTTGTTCTTGTACACTGGCATGAGTATTCTTATTCTCCAGTCATCTGGGATATGGCTTTCTCTTCACAAAAGAATACTTTTTTAGTTAAAAAACAGGTTATGAGAGAAGTTACAAAAGCAAAGAATAAGGCAAAAGAGGTACTCTACCAGCTTCTGGAAAGTGACTCAGTAGATGACACAAAGAAACTATATCAGTTTATGAGCCAAAGACAGAAAGATAAGGAAGACAGTCAAACACCCTTCATAAGGGATGCCAGCAACAACCTGTTCACATACTGAAGGGGCATTATATTCAATGATGGGGTCTGATAAGGGCTGAATAAAGCTTGCTTTGTCCCCTCCCTCAATGCAATCATGGTGTCCCTCAACCTTTTGTGTCCCTCATCATCCCTGTGCTTTGTCTTGTTAATTTGCATTTGCTTCCTCACTTACACAACTTAAACATCCATTACCCAGCATTCTTCTCTTACTGAAGTAAATCAAAAAATGGGCACCTCTCCCACAAACAAAATATCTTCCCATACATAACTCTCCATTTCGCACACCTGTCTTTTGACACACTGGATTTGGCCCAATTGGCTATACAACATGATTGTGTTGTTGTTACCCCACTTTGTTGGGGTGATAGTCCAAATTCAGCTAATATTCTGTAGATATTTTCATTTTATACTATTGAAGAAATGGATGGCTATGGTTCCTACATTGCTCCTGCACATTCCTATATTGCTTTCCCTTTGTTCTTCCCCCTTCTTGCTCTCCATTTCACCACTTTTCTATCTACCTCATTTTAACACCTATAATCTGGTCAAAAAATAGAGTCAAGCACACTGCACATAAGTACCAAAAACAAAAAACAACGGAGCCCTTCAGATTTTGTCCTCTATGTTTGTGCAGAGTTTGGCATAGTGCACCAATGCCAAACAACACTAAGTGGCTCTTATGTGGTATGGTTACCTCCATGCAATGCCACTTAAACAAGGTGTGCTATGTCAAAATACACTAACACACACTGAAGGTAGAATAAAGTAAAATTTTATTGCATTATCAATACTTATGCAAATGTATTACATACATGCAGATTTGAACCCTCTATCATCTGGGCTGAAAAAGGAATGTGTCAATGCATATACACCTGCTGCCCTAGAGTCAGCTAAGCAGCAGATATGTTTCATACCCTTAATACTGAGGACTCTTAGAATTTTAGCAATGAAGCTCACGTTTATGCACTGCTTAATTTGGTACAAACAGGGAAAGCAGTAGCCTGCATGTGCACTTTGCCAGCCATCACACAAACCTGCTGCTTTCCATTGTGCTATGCAAAGTGTAAATAATAGCATGAGTTACTTTTGTTTACTGGCCATTTAGTCTTCATGCCATGAAACTACATGTAGAAATATAAAAAAATGAAGGCCCTATCTAAGAATATGTCACATATTTACAATGCAGCCATGTGTTACCTCCCCCCATGCGTGCAGCCCTGGTCTCTCAGTACTTGTTCACAAATATATCAACTACACTGCATACATTAATAAGAAATGGTGTGTGATATACCATGCACATCTTTAGAATGACAATACACATTCAGATTGTCAAATACTTGTAGCAATGTGGGCACCTGTTTGGATATAGTTTTTAAAGCTGTCTCTTAAAGTATACCTGCACATTGGAACTCAACCACCACATAATACACATTGCATACACATCTTCTTTGGCTCCCGTTAGGGGTCACCACAGCAGATCAACTGTTTCCATTTCTTCCTGTCCTCTGCATCTTACTCTGTCACACCAACCACCTGCATGTCCTCTCTCACCACTTCCATAAACCTTATCTTAGGCCTTCCTATTTTCCTGTTACCTGGCAGCTTCATCCTTAGCATCTTTTTCCCAATATACTCTGCATCCCTCCTCAGCACATGTCCAAACCAACGTAATCTTGCCTCTCTAGCTTTGTCTCCAAACCTTTCAACCTGGGCTGACCCCCTAATATACTTATTCCTAATCCTGTCCATCCTTATCACACCCAGTGCAAATCTTAACATCTTCAACTTTGCCACGTCAAGCTCTGACTCCTGCCTTTTTGTCAATGCCACTGTCTCCAACCCATATAACATAGCTGGTCTCACTACCCTCTGGTAGACCTTCCCTTTCACTCTTACTGGTACTCGTCTGTCACAAATCACTCCTGACACTCTTCTCCACCCACTCCATCCTGCCTGTACTCTCTTCTTCACCTCTCTTCCACACTCACACTCATCAATCTGGTAAAATGAATAACTTCAAATATCTTTATAGTTGAACATGCCTACACATCCATTTCATGCTGACCTCCCAACAGCTTCTCTCCAACATCCACTGCAATCTCCTCTACAACAAGTTGCCCTCCAGCCTTGTAAAAGTCAAACTTGTGCTGTGGCACTTGAGTAAAGTTCTGTGTTCTCCAGTCTATGTATTTAAATAGGTAGGGGTTCTGTTTTCTCAGTCAACTGGGAAGTGCATGTGTGTCTATCTAATCAGAAACATAAGTGCATATTCTGCAGTTACCATTTCAATCCCACGGATTGCCAATATTTTGACATTTGCACATGCCGTGTGTGCGTGTGTGTGTGTGTGTGTGTGTGTGTGTGTGTGTGTGTGTGTGTGTGTGTGTGTGTGTGTGTGCATTTGTGTGACATTATAGAGAGCATTTTACACTAGCATGTGGGGCACTGCTATTAGCATTTTCTCCTCACTAGACACTGCTGATGTAGTCAGCTATAGCTGATTTGCAGATGTGCAATATTTCCATCAGGGCAGGGTCAGATACTGACCTGTAAGCAGGGCACAAGTCACACACCCCGTGTCTATACAATACAGATCACAGTGACTGGCATACATCATGGCATAAAGGGCCTGTATTTTCTTGGTGAGAAATTATGGACCTTTTCTATATGGACAATAGTAATATCTTAGCTGTGTGCAACAGACATGTGAGTTGTTAATGCTAAATTAATGTCTTTCACATCTGTTAAATGTCCTGAAAGAGATAATAGAGGGCAAGCATGAACAGAACACTATCATCCTGTGGAATTTGACCAGGCCAAGGCATTTGACATAAATCCACCTGAGGTATTCACTCAATACAGTCAGATATGGCCATACCACATAACACCTATATCACCAAATGAGTAGACCACTGTATCACATACATGGCATTTAAATATGTTGAAATGTATGAAGTGACATATGTCCAATGATCAAGTCCAAACATCAGGGCTATCTGCTAGGTCCTTTCCTGTCCATAAGTTAAGTCACAGCCATCAAGAATGACATGCAAATCCTGTGTCCAAACAGCTGTCTGGAGGACTCTAGATTGTGAGCAATCATGGACTCAAACTGTGATATTAGCATAATACAAACAGTATCAACCCACACCAAAGATTGCTGCCACAGCCACGACGACACATAAAATGAAACAAAAACATGGGGGGATTTATTATGTTTTGAAAACAAATGCACAAAACAAGGATAATGTAGACATCACACCCTATAAGCAAACTCATTTGTATATGACCAGTGTCCTGGGGTAGATGGTATGTGGAACGTCCACCAACATGTGGCCACAGTGGTGAATACTCACTTGTATGTAACACTGAATATATGCAGGATATCTACATCAAAGGCCAGAATACCTCCATAGTTTACAGCCTTCATCACACCAATAACTGAGTACAATGCACCCTTCTTCATGTATCTCCCTACATATCTTTCATTGGTATGTAACAGAAGTGTAACATTTTTGCCACAGTGAGCTGTCACACATCTTATTGGGCATACCTAGGTATTCTTTTTGTTGCATAAACATTACTATCTGATGATGTGAAATACCCATCAAGGTGTTACACCAGAGGCATGTGTGATATCCGTTCTAGTGATGCACACAGTACATACATTGCTGTTTGACAATATTGATAGCATGAGTTACATTTATGTGTTTTTGTGCTGGATCTATGTCAGATTATCAAAGTTCCGAAACTTGAAAATTCATATGGCCAAGACCATATGATTGAAGTTTTGGACCTTCATACATTAAAAAAATAAATAAAAACAAAAAAAAAATCTACTTTTAACATTTTTCCCCCCTGCACCCCTCACATCCCATGATAATTAAATATGCCAGCTCTGAGATCACACTGCATTGTGGAAAAAGGGTACATTTCCCATTCTATGCTGTACTGCAATCTCCATGCAAAATGTTCGAAGTTTCAAAACTTCGATTATATGGTCCTGACCATATGACTTTCAAAATTTTCAAACTTTGATAATCTGACAAGGACCCATTGTGCCACATATACACCATGTACACCAGTCAACAAGCCAGTAGTGATCATAATGTAACATACAGATATAGCAGTATCCCTCCTAACAGCTCCAGTAGATGTTACAGTGTCAGGGTGGTGTGCTTAATTACCCTCATAGATTGATGACATGTCATAATAGTTGTACAAGTGTGTTCATGCAGAACCATCTGTGATTGCTCAGAATCACGTGTTTTGACAGAGACATGGAATTAATGGTGGTATTCATCTGATATTGTCCATGATTGTGTGTGTTTCTTTTACTGTTGTCCATGAGCCTGTAACTGTGTCCCACTTGTTGGACACTTGTGCTGACATTACGCCCATATTCAAGCAACTCAGTTTGTACAGTTTCACAATATGCACCCAACTCTGATTGTATATCACATCCCTGATGTCCTCACCACTGTTCATGTCAGGATACTTATCTCACAAAGACATCTTCTCCATTATTATGTCACCTTGTCTGAGAGTTGCATAATGTACATTTTCACTATGCAGTCCATACTATACCATGTTGATATGTACTTAGCATTCCTGCTACAACTGTCATCCATTTGCATGCTCTCATCTGCTGTACATTATGATGTTTCACCTGTCCTATTTCCCTCTGTTCATTCCTAGAATTCATCTGTGTGTCCCTATTCAATACATTTAAATGGCAGTCTATGTACCCTTACAGATCATTTACACAATTTGTACAGAATGCATGAAATGGGATTCCATAATACTTTGCACTGTATACACTGTCCTGTATTGTGTTTGGACCATATACATTACTATATGATAAACCCTGGTAGTCATTATAGCATTCCATGCAATTCTGCTAACCTAGTTTGCTCTACTGCAAGCAAGTTTGCTGTTCATGTTGCTTTACATAGCTTACTAGCCAGCAACATTGTTGGCAGCCATGAAGCCACACTTGTTTATGTTTAAATGCAGTGCACATCATAATCACTGCTGCTGCTTACCGCACAAACACAATCTCCATGAAGGCACTGACCATGTATATTATGCTGGCTTCATGCATACATGTTTGAAGCAGAATTTCAAAAAATTCCACAATGCGGTACGCACTTGTTCTACTACATTTGTACTGAGAAGTATGACAATACAAGAAAGAAACTAGAACTACTACAACAAAATTAGTATAACACCTTTTTAAAGTCCTCTGTATTTAGAGGTGCTATCTTTTAAAGTGTTTTAAAGTGCTCCTTAATCCATAACAGAAATCATAGAATTGCTATGCAGTGCAAAAGGCTAGTCTTCCTTGAAATGCATAGAACCCCCCCCGACATGATTTATAAAGAGTAGCATGTGATGACTGGATCCATTGCATGTTGCAGCACACTAAGTCTGCAAACCATGTGCAGAATATGTGCAAATGAGAAAAAAAGCATTAATAAAATTACTGATACAATTTAGAGTCAGCTATACTAAGTACTACAACTATCACCTAGAATAACACTGCAACACATTTACATTGCATCATCTATCATTGTATGACTTTTAGTTGGACTTGTGCACTATTACTATGAGTCATCCAAAAAAGCCACTAACTGGAACTTAGCTTTGTATGTTTATTTGAAATTTGATACCAGATGAGGAAATTTAGGGATCAAAAGCCATTGTCCAGATGCATATGGCTATGTAAAAAGATCTCTAATTTCATAGGTAACAAGTTTCATGCCATCAAATTGTATTGGTACTTTCATGACTTATGAAAATGGTTGGTAAAATGTCCTTTATGTCTTAGAATTGTCAAGAGTTGCAGCATGATTGATGTACAGACTAAGAAATAAAAGCTGCAGTATCATTGGTGCAGAAGGCTGTGGGGTCTATTCTCATGCAAGGTATATGTACTGCTGGCACTACAGTGCAGCATAAGGGAGGTGTTATACTCCTGAGTGTGTCATCCTTTGGGTAAGATGATAAACCAAGGCCCCATCTCGTTGAGTCAGTGGTAGCTCAGGTGGATGTAAAAGATCCCACATAACTTTTGAAAAGAGTAGGGGGGTCCTTTAATTACAGTATATAAAAAGAGATATCTTATTTACATACTTACAAATATTTACAAATGTACAAATATATAGATATGCAAACATACTTCACATATTCATAGTTTTCCTTGCAATCATGCTAAATTTTCATCTCTAATAGACCCCACTCCTTTTTCCATAATCATCATATGATTTTAGTTAATATTGTTGCTAAAATTAATTTACCGTTAAACATAATTGTATTATTCTTTCATTTTGCAAAATCTGTATGACATAAAATAACTTTCTATCTATTCTTTCAACATATTCTTTACTTCTAGTCTTCAAATTTCCATATTTCATCATATCCATGTTTATTTTAGCCACTTCTTTAATATCTTTGAAACATTCTTTACATAGTTTTCCCCATAACATTTTTATTCTTTTACATTTTAAAAATACATGTTCAGTAGTTTCTTTTTCTTCACAATGTAAACATATTCTATTATTTTTTTTATTTTTATATGGTATATTTCCTTTTACTGGTAATTTATTTATTATCATTCCCCACAAAAAATCTTGACATTCTATTTTATTGTTATATCATTTAATTAATTGTATAACTTTATTTTTTATCTGTAAGATTTTCCCATAGTTTTACATAGTAATGTTTTATCACTTTCTTCTTATAGCATACTTTTCTTTCTTTTTCTATATCATCAATTTTTATTTTCTACAAAAATATTTTTTCTTGGTAACATTTTATTGTTTCATTCATAAACTCTCTTTCTTTTTTACTCATTTTACCATATCACAAAATTTTCTTCTACTTATATTTATATAAATTTCCTATTAATCTCTCGTCTTTCTGATTTATCCACTTTAACACTTTGTACACATTTAATGAAGCAGCATATACCACTGGTCTAATTAACCCTAAACCTCCTTCCTCATTACTTAAATGCAAAATTCTTCTTTTTAATAGGTTTAATCTAGAACCCCATATAAATGAAAATATATCTGTAATAGTTGCTTTTCAAATACGGTTGCAAAAAATGGACTTGCTAAGTATGCTATTTTTCCCATCAGTACTGAATTTATCAAATAAGATTTTTTTACTGAATGATAATTTATATGTTCTCCAAAAAAGACATGTTTGTTTCATTTCTTCTATTTTTTTCCAATGACTTCTACTTACGTCTTTATTCCCAAATTTTATACCCAACACAAAAAATTCATTAATTCTAAAATCATACTCCTTATCTTTACTACAGCACCTAAATAATTGCTATTTTCTTTATTTAAAGTAATTCTTTGTGCAAATTATTACCCCTTTTATTCAAATTTTGTTCTTGCAATTATTATAATGTCACCTGCATATGTTAACAGAATGAGAAATCATAACCGTTCAGGTGTTATATACCCCACCTAATTCATTTTATAACTTATTTTGCATACTATCACATTTATAACTAATGCAAAGAGAACACAACTCATTGGACATGTCTGTCTTACACCACTCTTCATATGTATCTCTTGGCTTAACCAGTCATTTGCAAGCATTTTTACTTTATTATTACTACATGCTGACATACATAATTATATTATATTATATTCTTTCATTAGTCCCCCTTAAGATTTCATGTTCAGTTGTACCAAATGTCTTATTAAGGTCTCCTATCATGATTTTCACTTCTCCTTTCCTAGTCATAATATCAACAACAATTTATCTATCATTAATAATTCTTGATAACTCTTCCCCTTATTACTATATATACTATTTTTAATACTATTTTCCATTTTAGTTTCAAATCTCTTTTGTATTATTTTCATAAAGATCCTATAATCATTATTATTCAATTATATCAGTATACATTTTTAACTGTTTTCTATCTTCCTTCTTGCATATGAATTTTAGCATTCCATTACATAATTTTTATGCATAAAATTTTCATTTAATTATTCATTCAAAATCCTTAATGTTTTCCAATCCCCTAATTTTATACATTTCATACCCTATTCCTTCTGGTCCTGCAGTTGAATCTAAATTTACTTGTCCTAATACGTTGTCTAGCCCATATAAATAATCTCCTTTCCTAACTCCATATTATCTTTTTCTGTTTAAGTTTTTACTTTCCATGTTTTTACTACTTTCTTTTTTCTTTAAACATTTATTGTACATATTGTACTATACTGTTCATAATCTTTCCCTGAGTGCTATTTTTCCTTTTACATTTTATTAATCTCATTACATTACCATCTTCCTTTACTAAATGCTTAAGTAACTTGATACTTCATCTCTTTATTGTAGAAATATCTTTGCTAATATAACTTCTTGTAGTTTTAATTGATTTTATTCATATAATTCTTTTTCGATTTTTCTCACATCATATTGCCAGTTTAAAAAAAAAACATGTTTATACTTTTCCTTAAATACCATTCAGACCAGTTTTTATAAAATGTTCTCATAGTAGTAATAATATCTTTCCGTAACTATTACTAATCTCTTTCCGTGTTTATTCCATGATTTCCCATTTATCCTTTTTATTTCTTTGTCTGTTTTCATATATTTCTTGATTTCCTTTATCTCTATCCATATTGCAAGTGGAGTAGAAAAACCTATTTCAACTAACCCCTTCTCCTATAAGTAAACCTTCTGATGCTATAAAACATTCTATTCCACTTCTATACATGCCACTTTTGTAAGTCCATGTTTTGTGTCTCAAAGTTTTAACTTACCACATTTTATAATTTCTAACATTTTTCTTATATAATCTCCTTTCTTTACATGCTTGTGTCTTAAATCACAATTAAAGACTCCTGTTATCATGATATTCATATTTATCACTCATCATCATCTTCTTTTGGCTGTTCCCATTAGGGGACGCCACAGCGGATCATCTGTTTCCATTTCTTCCTGTCCTCTGCATCATGCTCTTTCACACCAACTGCCTGCATGTCCTATCTCACCACATCCATAAACCTTATCGTAGGCCTTCTTCTTTTCCTCTTACCTGGCAGCTCCATCCTTAACATCCTTTTCCCAATATACCCAGCATCCCTCCTCAGCACATGTCCACACCAATGCAATCTTGTCTCTCTTGCTTCATCTCCAAACTGTCCAACCTGAGCTGACCCTCTAATATACTGATTCCTAATCCTGTCCATCCTAGTCATACCCAGTTCAAATCTTAACATCTTTAACTCTGTCACATCCAGCTCTGACTCCTGCCTTTTTGTCAATGCCACCATCTCCAACCCATATAACATAGCTGGTCTCACTACCCTCTTATAGACCTTCCCTTTCACTCTTACTGGTACCCGTCTGTCACAAATCACTCCTGACACTCTTCTCCACACATTCCACCCTGACTGGACTCTCTTCTTCACCTCTCTTCCACACTCACCATTACTCTGAACTGTTGATCCCAAGTACTTAAACTCATCCACCTTTACCAACTCTACTCCCTGCATCCTCACCATTCCTCTACCCTCCCTCTCATTTACACACATATATTCTGTTTTAGCCCTGCTGACCTTCATTCCTCTCCACTCTAAAGCATATCTCCACCTCTCCAGGGTCTCCTCAACCTGGTCCCTACTCTCACTGAATATCACAATGTCATCTGCAAATATCATAGTCCAAGGGGCCTCCTGTCTGATCTCATCTGTCAACCTGTCCATCACCACTGCAAATAAGAAAGGGCTCAGAGCTTATCCTTGATGTAATCCCACCTCCACCTTAAACGTATCTGTCACTCCCACCGCAGTCCTCACCAATGTCACACTACCCTCGTACATATCCTGTACCACTCTTACATACTTCTCTGCCACTCCCAACTTCCTCATACAATACCACAACTCCTCTTTAGGCACCCTGTCATATGCTTTCTCTAAGTCCAAAAAGACACAATGCAACTCCTTCTGTCCTTCTCTGTATTTCTCCAACAACACTCTCAGAGCAAACATTGCATCTGTAGTGCTCTTTCCTGACATGAAACCATACTGCTGATCACTAATCATCACCTCCCTTCTTAACCTAGCTTCCACTACTCTTTCCCATAACTTCAAGCTGTGACTGATCATTTTTATCCCTCTGTAGTTACTGCAGCTCTGCACATCACCCTCATTCTTAAAGATAGGTACCAAAACACTTTTTCTCCACTCCTCAGGCATCCTCTGACTTTCCAAAATGTCATTAAACAATCTGGTTAAAAATTCCACTGCCATTTCTCCTAAGCACCTCCATGCTTCCACTGGTATGTCATCTGGGCCAACAGCCTTTCCATTCTTCATCCACTTCATAGCTGTCCTTACTTCCTCCTTGCTAATCTGTTTCACTTCCTGATTCACTATCCATACATCATCCAACCTTCTCTCTCTCTCATTCTCTTCATTCATTAGCCCTTCAAAGTACTCTTTCCATCTACTCAGCACACTCTCCTCGTTTGTGAGTACATTTCCCTCACTATCTTTTATCACCCTTACCTGCTGCACATCTTTCCCAGCTCTGCCCCTCTGTCTAGCCAATCGGTACAGGTCCTTTTCTCCCTCTTTAGTGTCCAATCTCTCATACAACTTTCCATATGCCTTATCCTTAGCCTTTGCCACCTCTCTCTTTGCCATGTGCCTCATCTCCTTATACTCATGTCTACTTTCTTCATCTCTTTGACAATCCCACTTCTTCTTCACCAGCCTCTTCCTCTGTATACTCTCTTGTACTTCCTCATTCCACCAGCAGGTCTCCTTGTCCTCCTTCCTCTGTCCAGATGTCACACCAAGCACCTTTCTAGCAGTCTCCCTTACTAGCTCTGCTGTAATTACCCAGCTATTCAGTAAATCTTCACTGCCTCCCAGTGCCTGTCTTAACTCTTCACTGAAATCCACCTCACAATCACCCTTTTATAACTTCCACCATTTAATCATTGGTACTGCTTTCACACTCCTCCTCCTCTTCTTGATCACCAACGTCATCCTACAGACCACCATTCTATGCTGCTTAGCTACACTTTCCCCTGTCACCACTTTATAGTCTCCAATCTCTCTCAGACTGGCCCTCCTACATAGGATATAATCCACCTGTGTGCATCTTCCTCCACTCTTGTATGTCACCCTATGCTCCTCCCTCTTCTTAAAATATGTATTCACCACAGCCGTGTCCATCCTTTTTGTATAATCCACAATCATCTGACCTTCTGCATTCCTCTCCTTAACGCCATACCTACCCATCACTTCCTCATCCCCTCTGTTCACTTCACCAACATGCCCATTGAAGTCCGCTCCAATCACTAGTATCTCACCCTTGGGTACACTCACCACCATTTCATCCAACTCACTCCAAAATTTTTCTCTCTCATCCATCGCACACCCAACTTGTGGAGCATATGCACTAACAACATTCATCATTACACCATCAATTTCAAGCTTCATGAACATCACTCTATCAGACACTCTCTTCACTACATAGTCTAGAATTTGATAAAATAAGCTTTCCTTTCCTTTACAATTAGTATAAGCATATGTTAATTTTTTTTATACTTGTTCTGTCCATTTGAAATCTGCAATGGTTAACCTTCCTATTTTTGCTAAAGTTGTATGTAATATATTTACTGTCTTTCTACAGAATATGGTTATTCCAGAACATCTCTCACTGACAAAATTCTAGATTATCTTTCCTCACCATAGTTTGTCTATTTGTAATCTTTTCTAATTTCTTAAAAAACGTGTCTTCTAATATAACTACATCTGCATCACATGTATTTCACCACTCCAAAATACCTATTCTTACTATATTCTTAATAGTATTCACATTTACAAAAATAACTCTAAAATTTTTATTTACCTTTTCCTTAGATTCATGATTTCATAAGTTCATAGCTTATTACTAGGCTAGCTGCCTTAATGAGCCATTCCAAGCCTAGCCAATTTCCTTCTCAAAGGTGAGAATCAAACACTGTGCCTTGTGTGTGTGAGTCAAACACTTTATTTTCCTTTTATGTCATTTACCCTTTCACCAATAAAATTATTTTTTTTACTATCTCCCAATTTATATCTCTTCATCTTATTTCAGAGCTTTCTTCTATGTCCTCTTTATTATTTTTTCGCATCTAATTCTTCTTTTTCTCCTACTTTTAAAATTTCCTCTTTGTTCTTTTTCTTTTTCATAAGTAAGTACTAGACTAGCAACCCTTGTGGGTCATTTTAAGCCTAGCCAATTTCTTTCAAAGATGAGAATCAAACCCTGTACTTTGTGTCTGTGACATTAACACCTCTTAACTGTTATGCCAACTTCTCTCCCATTCTCTTACTGTAATTTTCACTTTTTCAGTCCATCCATACATGTCCAATTTTGTTACATTCATGACATTTCAATTCACATTTTTGTTGTGTCATGTCCCATTTCTCCATAAATACAACATTTTCTTTTATCATGGTTACCTATCAAATGTCCACAAAAAAATAATGATTTGGGTTGTCCTCAGTAATTTATGACACTCCTATTCTCCTCCACATTTATCATGCTTGGTATATGTATAATTTTTCTCTTTCTAGTTTTAACACAATATTACAATATCATCCACCAATCCGTAAACCCCTTTTATTATAAATTTTTGCAAAGTCCAGTATTTATTTACATAACATTTTCAAATGTCCGTTCAAGTCTTTCTTTCCACCTCTGTTAGAAAATGTACATTAATTTTCTGTTTTGTTTCTCTTCTCAATATTGGCTTTCTCCTTCATTTCTCAAACTATTCCATTATCTCATCTCTCCATCTGCTTCTCTTTTTCCTCTTGGCTGCCTCTGTGTCTGGAACAGAAATGGGAAGTGCTCATGCAAAATGGGCCCCCTGCAACAATGGTGAGTAAGGAAAGTTCCATGAAGCCCTGGCCAAATTTAACCTAGTAGTATAAAAACCATCAAGTGTGTGTGTGTGTGTGTGTGTGTGTGTGTGTGTGTGTGTGTGTGTATGTGTGTGCTCTCTCGCTCTCTCTCTCTCTCTCGCTATAAGTGTAAGTTCCACAATGGCATGGGTTTGTACTGTTTTTGGCCTTGCAGTTGATGCAGGCCTCCAAACTCTTGACCTCCACAAGTCCTCCACAAGTCCTGCTGATGTCATCTACTGTAAAATTACCTAAATGCATACTAATGACAGACCTTAGCCATGGTGCATGTGATAAGTACTGTGTTCTGTAGTCTGTAAACTTAGATACATAGGGGTTTTAATCTCACTGGAGGCAACTTGGTGTGTGTGTGTGTGTGTGTGTGTGTGTGTGTGTGTGTGTGTGTGTGTGTGTGTGTGTGTGTGTGTGTGTGTGTGTTGTTTAGTATTCTGTAAACTTAGGTAGTGGTCCTATCTTCACTGCAGCTAAGTGTGTGTGTGTGTGTGTGTGTGTGTGTGTGTGTGTGTGTGTGTGTGTGTGTGTGTGTGTGTGTGTGGATGTTAGTCAGAACATTTTACAGTAGCCTTTGGGGCGCTGTCCACTTCTCATCAACAGACACTGCTAATGTCAGTAGCAATAGATTCTTGCTTGTGTATACATCACAAAAGACCATGGTTATGGAGTGGCCTGCGAGATGTGTACATGTAAGACATTATAAAGTTTATGGTGTCATTGTAAGGTAAAACAGTACCTCACAGTGTGTGATAACATGGTGGATCGAGTACGGTGCTTTGCCAGGCATATGGCACTTAGGTTCATAGGTTCATAGGTAGGTACTAGGCTATCTGCCTGAGGGCATTTATAAGTCTAGCCAGAGTGTGTCGGCTTTCGCTGCCCCATTGATTAATTAACTGATCCTCTGTCAAGCAGAGCCAATGAAGTGATCCCAGGGGTGTATTTTCTGTTACCCATCCACTCGTCAAGGTTTCACTTAAAGAGTGTTAGTGAGGAGCTCTGCCTGATCTAATTTGGAATTTTGTTCCAAAGCATGGGGAGTCTCTGTGACAGGATGTTCTATTTATTGTTGTGGTGAGGTTTAGCTCACTAGAGCGCGTGGCTCGCAGTGACTTGGATTTCCTTAGGTGAAGCATGTCCATTAATTCTGAGTTGGACATGGCTTTGTAAGTTAGGCAGAGATCACCTATGAGTAAGCGATATGCCACTGAGTACAGCCGGAGTTTTTTCAGTCGGGCTGCATAGGACATATGTTTGAGGCCAGTAATCCTCTTGGTGAGGTACTTTTGTGGTCTTTCCAGCTGTTGGAAGTGTCTTGTGAGGTACATCCCAAATGGGGCATTGTACTCGGTGATAGGTCTAATGAGTGATGAGTACCCCACCCCAGCACTGAAAAAACAATCATTTTGCTGAGAGTGCCAACTGTAGAACTATGCATGTCATATATTTAGCCATGTGTCAATCCTGCAACAGTTATTATATAAGAAAGACCAATTGCATGTTAAAAACTGGAATCCTGAATCACCTATCAGCCATTAGGCTGAAAAATTAGCATAATGCTCTTTTTAGGCATGCATCAGCATTTGGAGGTCACAGTTTTAAATTTATGGTTATCAGGCTGATATCCAAAGGGAACAGAGGGGGCGATATTGTGAACAGGACTGAGTGTGAAGATACTAGGTGGATTATAGAATTAACAGCACACAGATTTCCTGGCCTCAGTGAGGTCATTCCCATCAAGCCAGCCCTGAAACAAAGGCGAACTCAATATTGAACATTGATTGGCTGTGAAGGGTTTTAAATGATTTCCTGTATCTGTAATGTATTGTCTGAAGAAGGATAACAACCCGAACGCACTTACTGTTCTTGGATTTTATTTACTGCTTTTATTTTTGTACTTGCTGTTTTGTACCAGTGACAAATAAATACTTCTTCATACTGGTGGCAACTGCTTTTTATGGACTTGTGTTGCTGTTTGCTGTGAGCGTTTGCCTTTGGTGTGGTTTTCCTGTTTGGACTTTATCTTTATCTTATACTCTATAATGATGTATGATGTACTTGCCTGAACTATAATCCCTTTATTAGGCACGAGCAGACTTACAAATGTGACAATGTACAACTCCAGCAAAGTAAGGGTCATGCTTCTAAAGCTTTGGGGTTCACAGTGCAAAACACACTCCCTGTAGGTACTCTTTGCAGTGAAGATGTGGTTGCCTGTGCAGTCACAGAAAACTTAAGTTTTCAGTAAGTACTTTGGCCTTGCAAGGCTACAATGCCTTTCAAATAACCACACAGCAAATGAAAGTTGTGTGAATTAATGTGGGAGTATAGTTACATGCTCCAGGAACGAAAATGTACAGTATGACATACATAGGACATGCTGGAGAGACAGGAACATCTTTCAACGGTTGACACTCCTCTGCAGTAGACTTCACATCCATGTCAAGCAGAGCACCTCCATTACCCTGTTGAAGGGCAGGCTGCATGAATTGTTGTGAAAATGTTATCTAACATGGATCACTGCTGGTGTTGTCCTTGCTAGACAAACCTTGGCCAGCTATGTAATCTGACATTGAGCATTACATTGTGATACAACTGCTATACTCCTAATGACCATCAGGTCACTACCCTAGTCACAGCCTATGAACCTTAGAGTCCAAGGCAACATGCATGCAAAACTAAACATTATACTGTGTTACCATTCTGATGACATTTGTCTTCTGTGCTGACATACAATCCTGTGCTCTGGTGTCAATGGGTTGATTGTAGATGTGTACCCATAGGTTTGCACTACACAATCCTGAACGAGAAATGTAGATATTTCCATGAGATACATTTCATTGTCTGACTCCACAGCCCTTACAGCAGCATCCATTTTAACAAAGATAAACACATTTAACAGTATAAATGGCTAAGTACAATTTCTCTAAATGACCAGTACAAGTAGCAGGTCAACAGCACCAACAGATGACAGATATTCATACTAATGTAAATATCTACCCGTATGAGACACATAGCTTTATTTCCCTGCATCCATGAGATAGATGATAGAGATGTGACACAGTTATCATCACTTGCACAGAATGTTGTGTGGTGGTGTAGGAGGCCTAGACTGACCCAATATTTTGGCAAGTGTATGTGTGAGTAAGCAAGGGAATCAGGCAAGATGGAACATGTAAATATTATGTGTGTCTGTAGGTAGCCTCAATGTGACATTGGTGTGTGAGTGTCTGCATGTACACAGCCAAGCTCAGCGCTAGCCTTATGTGTCTTATGTTGGACAGCTATAAACAGTGCATGGTAGAGCTGACAGTTTATCATCTCTGCCCCTGAACATGAGAACTGGCTCTACCAGGAGTTGCACTGGCACCTCCATGCCCAGGTTCAGATGCTGTGCTATTACCTGAAGGTAATTGATGTCTGCTGGGCATGTGTCCTTCATGGAAATTCCCAGAACCATGACTCCATGGCCTGCTACATCTTGGTGTGGACAACACACTCCCCTCTGGAGCACTGGATGTACTGCCACTACAGGAGCATGATTCAGTATGGCCATGTTGACTCTCAGCAGATGTAGTTGCTGACCTATATCCACAAGGCTGATGCTCAACTCCAGTCAGATGTTCCTTCATGGGCAATGTGTGTTCCATGGCAGATAGTCTGCGATCTGTCTCAGACCTATCTCTTTCCACTGTATCAGTCAACTGAGCCAGGGTATCAGCAACATGGTGGAGGCAGTCATGGATGTCAGACTGTGCTGCATCCATAACCCTTAGCATTCATCGGGAGTTCCTTTCTGAACATGCCTGTGCCTTCATGATAGCCCTAAACATATGCTGAGTGATGTATGATGAGACACCTGCAACTGGTGGTGGAGGGAGAGCAGGCCTCCTACGAGCACTCCATCAATCCACCTGTGTGGAACCTTGCCAATGGTTTACCCAGTATCGACAGTCACTGAAGCCACAGTGGCCGCCCTTCCCTTTTCAATGTCCCCCTCTCTAACTGTCTAATATCTGTGGCTTCAAGGGACTGGGTATGCGTAGGCATACTGACTGTGCACAGTGATAATGAGGGTGATCAAAGGATGTAAACCTCTGTGTCATATTCAGCCTCTGCAACTCTTAGTTGTGCCTAGTTTGGCCACCATCATCAAAGTCTGAAGAGACACTGACAACAGGTGGTGTAGGGGACACAGACCAACCTCCATGGTCACCTGTGATAAAAAGGAAAAAGCAATATTTTAATACCTACACTACT
Source organism: Protopterus annectens (assembly GCF_019279795.1). Taxonomy (NCBI): domain Eukaryota; kingdom Metazoa; phylum Chordata; order Ceratodontiformes; family Protopteridae; genus Protopterus; species Protopterus annectens. Next base: position 1,973,585,097 of record NC_056739.1, read on the forward strand.
ATAGTCCAATATATGTTAAGCTGGATTTACTGCTGTCACTATTACAGACTTTTACACCTCACAACTTCAGAGAGTAGGACATGTGGACATTATTTTTTAACCCCAGTCTGTAATGATTTGGAAATAATTTGGACATTCTGAAAAAATATGTACAGTTCATAGGCTCATAGGTGACCCCAAGAGCCTTTTTAAGCCTAGCCATGCATCCCAAATCTCTGAGAATGTCTGATACCCTTGATAAGTGTAAACAGGGGCTTGGGAGATTAAATATTTACAAGCTAAAGCCTGGGAGATGAAACATTTACAGGTTGCCTGTGTCCATTAGAGACATAGGTGCCAAACCAGGGATGAATTTCCTGTTCCTCATCCAGTTGTCCAGGTTGCACTTGAATTGGGTTAGGGAGGAACTCTGCTTTGCATGGATGGGGAGCCTGTTCCAGAGATGGGGTAATCTCGGGGATACATACCTGTCTCTCCAGCAGGTCTTATTTATATCACAAGCAAGGTTTAAGTCTTTAGAATGGGTAATTCTGGTGCTGTTTGTTTTGCAGATCTGCAGGAGGTCCATCAGAGTGGAGTCTAACAATGCCCTGTATGTCAGACATAGATCTCCCCTCAAAAGCCTGTAGGAGACTGAATACAGGGATAGAGCCTTGAGGCAGTCTGCATAGGGCATTTTACTTAAGCCTTGCATTCTTTTAGTGAAGAACCGTTGTGGACATTCCAATTGTTTGATATGCCTGGTTAGGGGCCTACCAAAGGGGGCATTGTACTCAATGATAGGTCTCATAAATGCTGAATATAGTGGAACAATGAGTTCCTTGGACTTAGGTGACACACTTTTTAAAAGTTGTGCAACATAGAATTATTTCCTCACTACTGTAGGCACATGATGGTCAAAGGCTAGATTACTATCTATGTATATCCATAAGTCCCTGACTACGGGTCAACTCTAAGCAGTGTGTTGTCAATATGATAGTTACCTGGGGTGGATGACTTCCCAAAAGATACTATTATGCATTTCTTGGCATTTAGTTTTAGTCCATGGCTGTGATACCAGTTGTTTGTCTGTGCCAGCCCCATTGACATTTATGGCAATCATTAATGTCCTGACAATCGTTTGCAAGTCAATCACTATGGGCATACCTACAAGGCAGAGGTATGAGTCTAAACTGTGGATATTCAGAACATATCTGTACAGATGACAATTATACACTCAGTACAACAATCCAGCCAGCAGGCCTGTGATGACACTTTTGCTAATACATTGAAATATATCTACATTTCTGACATAACAGTATTCTGCTTACCAGCAGCAAGAGCACAGCCTCTTTTAATTCCTGACAGTACTGAAAAAGTTGAGAGAAATGTAATAGCAATACTACATGTTAAAGTATAACAGGAGATAACACATCTTATAATCTCATATCTACAGTAACTGCAATGTTAAAAGGCATCTGGGTGACACTCTCTACAATAGCTTAAAACTGCAGCTAACTTACTTCCCCCTCCCAAAAAAAAAAATGACACCCATGTAATACTATATACACCATGACATGATGAATGCAACAGTACTCTACTGCTGATCTAACTAAGCATATCTGGAAGCTCTTCTTGAGAGGAACGGGTGGCACCCACATCCACAACATATTGGCTGATGGATGCCTGGGAGCTGTCCTGTGTAGCAAGGTTTGCCAGGAATTTGTCTGTGGCAGTGAGCGGAGGTTCTGCTGCAGGCCCATTACCAGTGACTTGATTATCCCTGGCCATGTCAGTTGCCTGCCTCCATAGTGCATGGATTATGTCTGTGGCATGGTGTCGTACCTGCTCACAGCTATGATTTTGATGATCCATGACATTGATGTTGTGCAGCAGTTAATTTCACAGGCCTGTACAGTCTGATCTATTTGCGCTCCCTCGGGACAGCAGGACTTCATAATATTGTCACAATGCCTCAATGATAAGGTCATTTTCCACCTCAAAAAATGGTGGCCTGAGACATGCATGCATAATGTTTACTGAAATACAGATTAATGAGAACACATATAAGGATCACATATGTACAAGTAAACTATGTAGAGATACAGCAGTAAAGGAAGGCTCTCAGTATTCAACATTTATTGCTATCTTATATTCAACAGTGCGCCAAAAATAAAAAGGGTGTGGATGCAACAAGGATAGTAGCAATAGTGACATATCCTGTTTGTGCCATTACAGATACTCACATATGCTCACATACCCAACACAGCAGTCCATTGTAGTATACCCCAAAACAAGAAATATACCCCCTCAAAAAATAAAAATATACAATTGCGCCAACAAAACAGCAGTGTACTATTACAAGTGCTATCAAAGGAAGTACCCAGGAGACTTGTGTACCTAGTTATCACACAGTATTATACCCTTGGTGTACTCTACATCCTCTGTATGTGTAACAAGGCTGGAGATCAATGCCATGTCATCAGTACAGTTCTAACAAAGGATTACCGAAGTAATCCCCATTCTCCCTAAGTATATTCAAAGATATGCATCATGTAGGAGACAGAATGGATACATACCTGATCGAGTACAATACCCCTCTGTTGAAAGATACTGCTCTACAATAAATTTGTCAATGAATCAGGCATAAGAAGTAACTCTCATCCAAAATGGTTTGCCTAGCTAAATATTTACCTTTTTATAATAGTTCTCATTAGCAGTTGATTGCATCTGAACCAATTTGTGGTTCAGAAATGCTAAATGCAGCCAACACAGTTGATTTTCAGTATAATCAGCCGATCCCATGCAACTACTCAACAAGATATAAGGCAGCAATGTAGACTCTTTCCCCTTTCTTATATGTTGAGGTGAAAAATAGTGGGTAAAGATACAATGTCAGTATAGAGAGAATGTTTTCAGCAGCTACTTTTTGCATACAGATGTATGTGCTACAGGCTGAAGCTAATGCTGCTGCTGGTAATAGGCATAGTTAGAGAGGGAGAAGACTTTGCAGATGACAACACTGAAGAGTAACTATGGGACCTGTAGCAGGCTTAATTAACTGCCAGAGCCAGATTGAGGAAACACATTACAATGGAAATTAAGATATGTGTTTAAGGTAAGTATGTTAGCCACAGGTGTCATTAACAGACTAAAAGGCAACATGCTTGGTGCGTCCTAGACATCAGCAACCAGGATCTTCATAATATTCTTGCATGCTATGCTACAGCATGGCAGAGAGAACATGTATTACAGGGAATGTTTTCTTGAGAGGGTCACAGATATGCTACAGTTGATAAATAACTCATACTACTCTACTGTAATATGTTCCACACATCACAGTCATGTACACATATGAACAACACCTGGAGAACAGAGTAGGGGGTATATTTACCATAATGTCAACCATTCAAACAACTGCCAAGTCATGTGCAATGTCATGGTAGTCATCTGGAATGTGTGTGCTGGCAACTCTTGCTTCTAGCATCACTTCCCTATTTGTCTGTTACTTTTATACTTGTGGTTGTCTGGAATATCACTGGCAAATCTTTGAGGACTGCAGTCTGGAATTACTGGGCCTCATTTCAATTACATGCTTCAGATTCCTCTGGAAATTCATGCCAATGCATAACCTGACATTCTAGGCACTTTCTAGGTTTGTAATAGCAATATTTAAAATGTGTTCCTATCTGTCAGCCTTTGGCCTCCCATTATTTGTTTTCTTGTCCAGATTCCTTGCTTTAGCAGGTTGAGAGGTATAGCATGGTGTTGGAAGACTGTTGATGCTTGCTACAATGGTGTATGTTTGGATCAGAGGGTTAAGGCAACCATCCTGTGATTCGCATGTGCATTTGATGGTGAATTGGATTGTACAAATATGTAGGCCTATTGTGCCAGAAGGAATTAGTGTACTTATGTATGTGATACATGTATGTTAGACATATCTCTCAACCCCTTAGCACAAAAGAATATCTGGTCTAAGGCACAAATAATGGGTGTGCAAACCTCCTAACCTAATGATACGCTTTGCATATTGCTATTACACACTTAATAAAATTGCTTGGCTACAAGGTCTTGTGTTATCGTGGATTTTCTGCAGAATAGAGAAGTCTATAACTGAAATTACTGTCATTATTTAATGCACTCAGGTCTCACTGATTTTCCAACAAAAAACAAATCAGGAATTTTATGAGGAACACTCTAAACATATGAAGCAAACATCTGGACATTCTTGGAACACCTGTAGAGCTCAGAGGTATGATTTAATATTCTGCCTATTATCACTTGTTTCTATGTCAATATTGTGTAAAAATGAAACAGAAATGCAATAAAAAAACAAACAATGTTTGCTCATTCCTGCATTTGAACCCAGTACCACTTGAACCAAAAATAATTTTTTTCAAAGCATTTAACAGATTGAGCTACAGAGTTAGTAATATAGCAACTGTGTTTTTACATGTTGTACAGATAATTGCCCACTGAATGGCTGCTACATACCTTATTTACATCTATTATTATGTGTATGGCTTCAGAGTGATGTATTTCTCTACCAGATTCCCAGTTAAATTCCTATTATTGCATTAATATTTTAGCAGATTTGCTGCACAATGTGCAGCATTGCTCAAACACACTATGAGAAAAAAACAATTACTATGCTTTGCTTACAACACATGGGCTGATTAATTTGCTGTGTGGCTTGGTAGGGTGATGCACTATTGTTCAAGTCAGGTGGTTCTAGGCTTGAAATAGGGTGTAGGTGAACCTTTTGAATGTAGTTAGTATGCTTTCACATACATTTAATAATACACCACCACTTAGCTTAGCTTAGTGATGATGCACATAGTGGAGCATCATGCAATTTTTCTTTAAAGAAAAGAAAATTGGGGAGATATGAAAATGGTGAAATGGGGTGAAAACAGGGGGAAACATAGTAAAAGTCAGGTAGGAATGTGCTTGATGGTTGTAAGAAAGAACCATAGCTATTCATTTCTTCAACAGCAACTGCAGTGCACTTGCAAGGATTTTTAGCTGAATTTGGACTGTCACCCCCTAGAGAGATGGGTGATAACAACATTAGTGCATTGTGAAGCCAATTGGACCAAATTAAACATGTGTGCAAAATAGAGAGCTATGTATGTGATGATATTTTTTTCAGGACAGGTGCCCCGCCCCCTCCTTTTTTTTTTTTTTTTTTTTTTTTTTTTTTTTTAAGAGTGGATTGTTGGTAGGTATGTATGAGAAAGGTAAGTTGGAAAGGTGAGGAAGCATTTGCAGACAGACAAGACAGCACACAAAGTTGGTGAGCGACACAAAAGGGGGGTGAACACCTTGGCTGGGGAGGAGGTAGGGGAACCCAGGTCCCATAATTCAGACACATTAACAGTGTGACTCAAGTCCTCACCCATGGAAATGTCAGTACTGCACTTTCACTGCTCTTGTGGAAGCAGCAGCTGATTCTGGCACCTGCTGCCAGCCTGCTGCACCAGGATGGACAGCATGCTCTCCATTTTGCGTAGGTGTTTGCCTACAGTTTGCTGCACAGGTCTATGCACCATGCCTAGTAGTTGAGCACAGGTGACATAGGCATCTCCACTGTCATCACTCCCAGAGGGGGACACACTCCTGGCCTCTGGGAGCAGATCTACCTGAACATCCAGGTAGTGCAGGAGCAGCAGTGGGGGTGCTTCCAGGCTTCTGCCCAGATGTACTGGGCCCCGGTGCCTCAAGCAGGGGAGCCATGGAAGGTGGATTACCAGGAACCAGCCTACCTTGTTGTGCTGCAGTAAATAAAATAGAAACATAAAGGAAATAAAACAATAACCCAGACAAATATAATGAATAAGATAAAACAAAACAATAATGAATAATGGAAAAAACTAATAAGAAGAGAAGCAGTGTGGTGGGAGAAAAAAGGAGGACATTAGTAACTTCACAAATACTATAACAAAATATACTACAAATAAGTACTTCTATGTATGTTAGATTTTACTTGGAACACTACTGATTGCTATGACATTTATTATTGAAAATACTACCCTGTTCCTTACACACACACTATAGTTTAGAGCATATTGCATCCAGCAATCATCCAGTGTTGCTTATATTGGATATATGATGCTCCATGTACAAACCTCTTAACCTCTTAGAACAAGACATTCTAGACCAAGCCATAAAGAATGGCAAAACAAAGGCGTAACAATAGTGAACATTCTTACATAGTGCTCTTACAATAAAAGGAAGGTGATCAGATAACAGATTTGGCATTAAAATGCATTTTCAGAGATGTATAATATCTGCCATTCAGAGCTATGACATTTTTTTCTGACCTTGATCCTCACCAATTTCCAGAGACTGGCCAGTAAAACAAGATTATATACCAAACAGACCATGCTTATGAGGCAATATTCAGTACATTCTTCAAAAATTATGACAGTTGAGAGATATGTCCATGTACACTGATTACACTTGCAGCTGGACATTTGAGGCACAGATGTATGGGGGTTTCATTTCACATGCAAGCATGGTTATGTTTTATTGATGAAATGCTAAAACAGTATTGAAAACAGCATAATTTTTCAGTTGGCTAGTGTGAGATTAGAACACACAGGCAATGACGACAGTAATACTGAACTTTTTATTTGAAATACAACATTATCACAGCACTGTCTCCTTTTAAACTTTATTGATTCATGTTGTTTCAAATCTTGCTTTTACACATATGGATATCTGGCTAGGACTTCTGTTAACATACATGTTTACCCTAATCATGACTGCATCTACAGCATATTTCTGACAATGAGCAGACAACAACGTTGACTCTTAAATCTGGGTATTCAGCAACATTAAGTAATGGTTAAAAGCTATCCTACACA